>NW_015649405.1:451260-454355 GCF_001515625.1 Sinocyclocheilus rhinocerous | reverse complement strand
TTTTTCTATTGACTATTATCAAAATTACTACTTCTAGAAACAACAGAAATAATAATTATAATAGTAATTCTAAAACAATTAGGTTTCCAAAAGTAAGAATTTATTCATTCATCGTTTATGCATTTTTTCCCCTTTACGCATTAGTAGTAGGCTAAATCAAGACTTCGCAAGTTCTCTTGTAAAATAAAATAAAAAAACAACAACATGGAATAAACTGTGTACAGAAAGCGAGTAAAGAACTCTCAACATTAGGCTACTAAAAAGGTCAGTTTAATTTCGCAAAAACTTCTGTTAATAAAAAATTGCAGTACTCCGACTTTGCCACAAGGAAAAGTGTGTACGTCTGCTCAGACCCTGACGTGGCGGTAAGTACTTTTCCACGTCAAAGAGCGTTTTTATAAATATGAACGTTGCCGTGGATTTTAGCATACGCACACTCTAAGATCAAATCCGTGCGTACGCACATTTTATAAATGAGGCCCCAGATTCGAACCCATGACCTGAAAGATTCGGGGCCAGTGGCTTAGCAGAGTGCACCACTCAGTAGACTCACTTTCTACAGGCTGCTGAGGAAAGGTTTCGGTGTGAGAATGAGCTCCCTAATGAAGTTCTTTAGCATTTTAACCAGAGTAACATGCGAAGTTAAGTTAATGGTAACACAGCATATGGTTAACTTGATAGCTAAAGAGTCAAATTAAACAACTTGGTAACTGGTTAGCCCGTAACTTATTAGCATGCTAAGCTTAATAGCATAAGACAAGAAACATAGGCATGGTCAACTTCCAAGAAGTATTTCTTGGGAACAGTAGCAAAAATCAAAAATCTGCTCAGTCCAAAGATCATACAATCAGATTTTGGACAAAATTGGCCAAAATTTGTAGGAGGAGTAACAAAAAAACTCATTTAATTCAATATGGTTGACAGGCACATTCATGGAAAATGACAAATGAGACATCGTCAGAATCACCAGGGAATTAAATTATCATCATTTGGACAATGTTTTCAAAAGTAATGTGTTTTTGTAAAAATCATTATATCTCTGGAACACTAGGTGGCGCTGCGTTCAAACTTCTCAGGTACCTCCAGGACATGATGTCGATGATCCCTACCAATTTGTGCAGATATGTCAAATGGTTCAAAAGATATTGCAATTTATGTCATATTTCAAAATGGTGGACACATGGTTTAGCCAATCCTGGCAAAATTTGTTTTTCGTCTTGACTTAAGAAATTCATAGACACAAAGATTATGATTTTCTGACTGACCGTTCAAAAATTATAAGCAAAAAATTGGTTTTTGGTATCTCATGAACCACAGGTGGCGCTGTTTCAAACTTTGCCATGGAACCTCAGATCATGGTGTTGATGAAGTGTAGCAAGTTTTGTGTTGATTGATTAAAGTTTGGCTGAGATAAAGCCTCTGAACCAAGTTTGGGTCAACCTCGTTAAATTCACGACATCATAACTTTTGAACAAAGATGAATAAAAAAAAAATCTGTTTGGTCAGTTCTGTGCGGCTCAGCCCAAAGATCATCTGAGCCAATTTTGGGAAGAATTGGATCAATTTTAAAGGAGGAGTAGCGAAAAGACAGAATACTTTACTTGTGTACTGTACTGTACTCTTAATGTAAGCTATTGAATGTGATCAGCATGAAGGGAATAATCAGGTGTACTAAGTTTCATTTTTCTAGAATTAGGGGCTCAGGAGTTATTACCATTTTAATGTTGAATTTTTGAACTAGTGGTGGTGCTATAGAGTTAGTCCTAGAGACCCCAAAGTTGGCCAGAACAGTTTTCATGGCCATCACTACAAGTGTGCCAATTTTCATAATTTTCCTATATTCCCTTCATAGGGCTGCCATAGACTCCCATTGGGGAAAAATAATAATAAAGAAAACATACAGATACAATAGGGGCT
Organism: Sinocyclocheilus rhinocerous; assembly: GCF_001515625.1. Taxonomy (NCBI): domain Eukaryota; kingdom Metazoa; phylum Chordata; class Actinopteri; order Cypriniformes; family Cyprinidae; genus Sinocyclocheilus; species Sinocyclocheilus rhinocerous. The sequence continues at coordinate 452,438 of NW_015649405.1, read as the reverse complement.
ACAGCCCTTGGGGCTTGGCCCCTAACTATAATTTAGATTTACAAAATATGTCTATATTTCGCCGCATCACAAAGCGGGCTTGAGTCCTTGGGAGATGAGGATTCGGCTGCGTTGCCTCCCTCTGGGACACCAGCGTTGCCCGAGTTTAATCCCAAGCTGATGGCCATGCTTTCCCGGGCAGCTGAGAGCATCGGGCTCGAGTGGAATCCTCCACCCTGTCCCGAACGCTCGAGGCTGGACGATTGGTTCCTGGGGGCTGCACGCTCTGATCGCCAGCGCCTCCCTCCGGTTCCTTTCTTCCCAGAGGTGCATCAGGAAGTTACCAGTTCGTGGAGGCACCTTTAACTGTCCGAAACCGTTCTTGTGCTACCTCTGCCTTCACTGCCCTCGATGGCGGGGTAGCCAAAGTGTATGCGGGGATACCCCCAGTGGAGCGCAAGGTTGCGATGCAATTGTGTCCTCAGAGTGCCTCCACATGGCGTGGTGGTCCCAAGCTCCTGTCCAAAGCCTGTAAATTCTCATCCACGCAGTTTGAGGCCGTAAAACATATTCTGTCCCGGCGGCCCGCTGCTGCCTCCACACTGCCGCCGGCTCAGCCACCTCAGCCTGCTCGTCGCCGAGGGCGCCCCCCCCGCGGTCTCCTCCACTCCCACTCGGCCACAGCAGCAGCCTCCACACCGGCCGCAGTGAGGAGATGGCCGCAGAAGGGTGGCGCAGCCCGTCTCTGCCCCTAAACCTGCCAAGCTTCCGGCCAAGCGGCGTTCCTGAGACGGGCGACCCGGAGATGGTAGCAGGACCACTCCTTCCCCCGGAGGAGGGCCGGGGGAGAATCCTTTGTTTTCGTTCTCTTTTTGTTCCGCCACTGGCCCCACGACCAGTCCCCCTCTTCCTTTGCCAGTTTCCAGGCAGAGCCGGCTCGAGAACGCATTGCCTTCTCACGCCCCTTTTTCCATGTCTCGGAATCAGACGAGTGTTCGCACTCCGCCCTCGCTAAGGGACGCTCCGCCTCCCATGTCGGGGCCGTCTGTTCCGCCTAGCTGCCCCACTGTGGGTACGCCTGTAGTTCCTTTGACCCCGCTGGTTCGGTTTCTGGGAGCCTGGCTACAGCTCTCCAGTCCGTCCCGCTGGCTCATCCAAATGATCAGGCTCGGCTACGTGATTCAATTCGCCAGGCGTCC
>NW_015649405.1:449575-451183 GCF_001515625.1 Sinocyclocheilus rhinocerous | reverse complement strand
TGGACTTTTGTAGAGCGCCGCGCCACACAAATAGCCTATGAACCAAACTCAGCAGCATATCTCTCAGTCTTTTCCTTTCGTTTTGTTAATCTGTTAATTAGGCTATTTAAGTCAAATATTTCGCATATTCATTCATTTGATAGACTATGATTTAATAAAAACAGATTTTGTTATTTTTAGTTAGACTTATTTTTGTTGCTTGTCTGCGCTCGTCCACCCGGCCGCAGCGAGGAGATGGCCGCAGGAGGGCGGCGTAGCCCATCTCTGCCCCTAAACCTGCCAAGCGTCAGGCCAAGCGACGTTCCTGAGATGGGCAACCCGGAGATGGGGAAGTCAACTCAGGGCCGGGGGAGAATCCTTTGTTTTCGTTCACTTTCTGTTCCGCCATTGGCCCCACGGTACCCAAACCTTCATTAAAAGAGCTGTTTCCTCTACCTCCGGGTCCCAAGAGGCCGCGGATGACAGTAGGCGACGTGATTCCCAGTCCAGGTGTTTCCAGGTTTTACTCGTGCTATTTCTCCATGTTGGGAGTTTGGTTTCGCACATATTGCACCATGCATTCTTATCCTTTTCTCCGATGAGCAGAAAATAACAGGAGTGTGTCCATCTCACAAATGTAGAATCCATCTCTGCAGTCATATCAACCATCTAATTCCAGCATCAGGAAATAGACAAACTATTTTACCCGCAGAATTTTTTCTCTGGTGCTGTTGCGGTGTTGGTAATTTCACCACTTAATTTTGAGTTAAAATGTTGTTGTAACTTGCGTTACTAAGATTGTAACGAGTAATAATATTACCCAAATTTTATTAGTAATGCGTTATATTACTGCGTTACACCAAAAAGTAATATACTAATGTAATATTATTACTTTTGTAATGCATTACTCCCAACACTGGTCGCGACCCTGCTGGCAAAGGGCGCGATAGAGCCGGTCCCTCCAGCCGACATGAAGTCCGGCTTCTACAGCCCCTACTTCATAGTACCCAAGAAAACAGGTGGGTTACGGCCAATCCTAGACTTGCGTGCCTTGAACCGAGCTCTTCACAGACTTCCGTTCAAGATGTTAATGCCCAAACTCATTTTCGAATGCATTCGTCCCATGGATTGGTTTGCAGCGATCGACCTGAAGGACGTATACTTTCATGTCTCCATTCTTCCTCGACACAGACCATTTCTTCGGTTTGCTTTCGAGGGGCAGGCATATCAGTACAAAGTTCTCCCATTCGGGTTGGCCCTGTCTCCCCGCGTCTTTACGAAGGTGGCGGAGGGAGCTCTGGCTCCTCTCAGGGAGCAAGGTGTCCGTATCCTCAACTACCTCGACGACTGGCTGATTCTAGCTCACTCTCGAGTACAGTTGTGCGAGCACAGGGATCTGGTGCTCAGACACCTCGCCCGTCTGGGTCTTCGGGTCAACTGGGAAAAGAGCAAACTCTCCCCTGTGCAGAGGATCTCTTTTCTCGGTATGGAAATAGACTCGGTCGCCATGTTCGCACAGCTTATGAGCGAGCGCGCACAGTCACTGCTGAATTGCCTGAGTCAATTCAAAGGCAAGAGAGCGGTTCCACTGAAACTATTTCAGAGGCTCCTTGGCCATATGGTATCCGC
>NW_015649405.1:447026-447995 GCF_001515625.1 Sinocyclocheilus rhinocerous | reverse complement strand
CAGTTGTGCGAGCACAGGGATCTGGTGCTCAGACACCTCACCCGTCTGGGTCTTCGGGTTAACTGGGAAAAGAGCAAACTCTCCCCTGTGCAGAGGATCTCTTTTCTCGGTATGGAAATAGACTCGGTCGCCATGTTCGCACAGCTTATGAGCGAGCGCGCACAGTCACTGCTGAATTGCCTGAGTCAATTCAAAGGCAAGAGAGCGGTTCCACTGAAACTATTTCAGAGGCTCCTGGGGCATATGGCATATGGCATGTGGTAATACCGCTCGGGTTGCTTCGTATTAGACCGCTTCAGCACTGGCTTCACGGCCGAGTCCTGAGATGGGCATGGCAACAGGGCACGCTCCGAGTGACCATCACCCCGGCCTGCCGCCGAACCTTCACCCCATGGTTGGACCTCTCGTTTCTACGGGCTGGTGTTCCCCTAGAACCGGTGTCCAGGCATGTTGTTGTGTCAACAGATGCCTCTGCCACGGGCTGGGGTGCCATGTGCAACAGACATGCTGCGTCAGGCTCCTGGACGGGACCCCGACTTCAGTGGCATGTCAATTGCCTCGACTTGCTAGCAGTACAGCTTGCTCTGCACCGCTTCAAGGCCCTGCTGAAGGACAAGCACATTCTGGTCCGTACAGACAACACTGCGACCGTAGTGTACATCAACCATCAGGGCGGTCTACGCTCCCGTCGCATGTTGCAACTCGCTCGCCGTCTCCTCTTGTGGAGTCAGAAGTATCTGAGGTCGCTTCGTGCCGTTCACATCCCGGGCAGGCTCAATCGTGCAGCCGACGAGCTCTCACGACAGCAGTCTCGCTCCGGGGAATGGAGACTCCATCCCCAGTCGGTTCAGCTGATTTGAGAACGCTTTGGAGATGCTCAGATAGACCTGTTTGCCTCTCCAGACAATTCCCACTGCCAGTTGTTTTACTCCCTGACCGAGGGCACCCTTGGCACGGACGCTCTGGCAC
>NW_015649405.1:438353-446258 GCF_001515625.1 Sinocyclocheilus rhinocerous | reverse complement strand
CCGTTGCGTACATCAACCGACAAGGTGGTCTGCGCTCCCGTCGCATGTCGCAACTCGCCACCTCCTTTGGAGTCAGAAGTATCTGAGGTCGCTTCGTGCCGTTCACATCCCGGGCAGGCTCAATCGTGCAGCCGACGAGCTCTCACGACAGCAGTCTCGCTCCGGGGAATGGAGACTCCATCCCCAGTCGGTTCAGCTGATTTGAGAACGCTTTGGAGATGCTCAGATAGACCTGTTTGCCTCTCCAGACAATTCCCACTGCCAGTTGTTTTACTCCCTGACCGAGGGCACCCTTGGCATGGACGCTCTGGCACACAGCTGGCCGCAGCGCTTGCGCAAGTATGCGTTTCCCCCAGTGAGCCTTCTTGCACAGACGTTGTGCAAATTCAGGGAGGATGAGGAGCAGGTCCTCATGGTTGCACCTTATTGGCCCAGCCGGACCTGGTTCTCCGAACTTGTACTCCTCACGACAGCCCCTCTCTGGCCAGTCCATGGAAGGTTTAGGTACCTTGCCACCTCAGGTGGTAGCTACCATCATTTCGGCTAGGGCGAAGGTGCCTCCATGTGTTGTGGTTCCCCTCTTGGGCAATCCCACGTGTGTATTTCCACAGTAAGTCTCTCTCGGCAGCATGTGTCTTTCCCTTGGCAAGCCAACCTTGCCATCTCTGACGTTGAAACATATCCTCCCTGCGGGCTGGGTACCTCAGAAATTCATATGTATCACCGCTACGCTGGTTGATATGTGCTTTGAAAGACCTCCTACGAGCAGGCAGCCAGTTAGCATACTTCCAGCTGGAATATGCTACCCAGTGTGTTCGGTGTTAGATATAGCCCTTCGCTCGTGCTGGCTTCACGACAGGGTGCTATCACTTACGCAGGTCACTGGAAGACAGCCATTGTGGCGTTTTGGAAGGGACCCCATTCGTCAGTCTGTTCTGACGTAACGTCGAACGTGACCGACTGAAAGGGAACGTCTAGGTTACGTATGTAACCCTCGTTCCCTGAAAGAGGGGACGGAGACATTACGTCCCTTTGCCACAATTGCTGTTCCGCTGAATGGCTGGGTCACATGGCTCGGCTCCTCAGCGAAGACTTGAATGTGAGTTGCTCACGCTGCTCCTTATATACCCACACAGCGGGGCGGAGCTCGCGATGCAAATTCCGCAGACCAAGGTACTCAGCGTACCATTGGCTCGTTCTGTTACCACTCAAAGGAGATTGGGCTCTCGGGTGAGACCCCATTTGTTAGTCTGTTCTGACGTAACATCTCCGTTCCGTCCTTCAGGGAACGAGGGTTACATACGTAACCTAGACGTTTCTCCACAAAAATGTTAAGCTGTACAATGGTTTTCAAAATAGATAATAAGAAAAGGTTCTTTGGCACCAAATCAGCTTATTCAAATAATTTCTGAGGGATCATATGAAGATTTGAGAATGGCTGCTAAAAATTCAGCTTTGGCCTCACAGTTTTAAACTTTTGATTAAATAAATGCACCCTTGAAGAGCATATAAAACTTCTTTCAAAAACATTTAAAAATCTACCTGACTAAACTATACCCTACGGTAGAGTACAATATGTAATATGTATACACTGCGTTTCCTCGAACTCAGAGTGAGTGAGAGGGGCCCTGTGGGCTAATATAGGTCAACATCTGCTGTAATAAGTGTAATCAGCAGGTTTGCAAATGCAAATTGCCATGACTTTATAAATATTTAAAGAGGTGATGTCAAAGACAAAAGGAAGAAGGAAATGCAGGTGAAATTAACCACAAATGCATGCAGCTTATCCTTTATTCCTGATCATAGTGGAATGATACAATTTAACCCTTGTGTGTAACAGCTCAGATTGAATTGCAGGGTTTTGACATTTATGACTTCCAATACGTTAAGTCTTATGAAACCCAAAACTGCTAATTTGTTTCAAACATCCTCCTTGGAAAATTTCACAACAAGAGGGCTAACAAAACATTCAGTCAATCACTAAATAACTGTAATTTTTACAAATGTTTCACAATTTGTTCATCAGCTCTCATACATAAACTATAAACGTTTCTTACCCTTTCTGTCTTTATAAAGCTTTGCTTTATAAAGGGGGGGGGGTGGTGTTGATGACTCAGGCTTGTTTATTTTATTGGAAAATAATTACAAATAAATAAATCAAAGAAAAAAAACGTTTTAATACTACAATTTATAAGAGAGTCACAGTTTTATTATGATGAGTCTGTGTGCTGATTGGCTGCAGCAGAACTGGGTCAGGGATCAGGATGAGCAGTGGGGTTTTGCCCTAGAATAAAAATTCATAACATTCTTTTATCAGCATTCAAGATGCAAAAAAGCACGTGCTTTAGTCTCTCCATAGGGCAAAAAGTAATTATTCACTCGTACATGTAGCCCAGACGAGCTGCTGTAAGAATATGACATCCTTAACAGTTATAGATTGACTTCATAATTTAGGTCAATGTGTTGCCTATGGCAGGCACAACAAAGCCGCATGCTTCCAACATCTTCTCAACAGCATGTTTTCAGGTTTATTTTAAGACAGTCAGCTATGGCTGACATTTTACTCACTTTTGCTAGTGGAAATAATATTATAGCATAAACAGTAGGATAGTGAGACTTCACACTGGTTGCCTTGTTGCAATGCTAAGGTGAAGTCGTTATGTACAGTAAACCAGGTGCTTAAAAAAATAAAATTTCAAAGATGTCTGTGTATTGAAACAAAATATGGCAGTGAATTTACACAAAACTACTAAAGAAAATAATGGTATAGGCTGTAATATGTATGTGAATTAAATGCATATTAGTTGACAATTTATACATTATTTTATTGTCATTCTCCAGTTTGTTGAGCAAATTCAATAAATCCATTTTTATTTTGTTTTGTTCCATTATTTGTAATTAATTGTGCTGTTTGCTTGTTAATGCATTGGCTTTAGGGAGGTGAGTAACTGAATACAGCACACGTCTTATTGTTGGATTATTTATCTGCAGTTGATGCTGAATAACAGATGATGCAGCACAATCCATAGCAAATCTTAATGCATTAGCATTAGAGCATGAAGGAAGGCTTTGCTTTCACTGTTTGGCAACATAAATGTTTGTTGTGGTTACATACCTGTATTTATTCACCAGTAAAATGTCATTACATTTGAATAATTTACCTAAACAAGTTATTTAACAATCAATATTTTAATAAATATATTTTATTTGGTTATTTTTAAGAGGCTGATTATGAAAATGCAAATGGATAGCAAGCAGTAAATGCCGAAAATGGATTCAATTATACATATTTTTGCATCTATTTTTTTGTATTTATTTGTCTCTCCCACTTTCCTGTCTAAAGTAAGTCTAAAAAAGGTTTGTATATTAAAAGAAGCAAGTAAAGAAATAAACAACAAAAGACAAAAGATTACAAGAAAAGGGAAGATGTGTTAACCAAAATCATGAGGCTTTTCATCTGTCTTTAAAACACACTTCCTACTTCCACTCTGTGAAATCTCAGCACTAAATTCCAGCGATGAGCACCATTTTCCAGTGATGTTGAGTCAGTTTTTAGTTTGAAGCAGACTCAAGTTTACAGTATATATAACTTATAAGAAGTACAGTATCTAACTGATCTTTAAGCTTTGTTTAAACCTCCTTGTTTGACTTTCTTCTAAACTGTAACGTATCTACAATGATATCTTTAAATTAGCAAGTGTCTCCACCTGGCCTTTTTTACCTCATGTGTTATTTAAATAAAAAGCAATTAAATATAAAATACTTACCAACCAAGCAGAATGTCATGAACCTGTTGTCCTAAGGGTTTGTATTTCTGCCAAGTTTAAAGGCGTATCAGACGACAAAGTGAGCTTATTGCTCATCTCTGTGCAACCGCTTCAAAGAAGCACAATAGATGGTAAATTACATTTACTCCTATTCATACAGTGAAAACGTGTGTGGCTTAAAGAAGCTGTAGAGTCTGTGGAGACAATGTAAGGCTCTGGGCTCGTTTCAGAGGCACAGCTTTCCTGTCAGTGAATTCTGATTGATCTCACAACTGAAGCTGCAGCTTCCATCCCTAACTTAAGTTTTACTTTAAATAATTATTCATTTTTAACTGTGGACCCCATGCTAGTTTACAGGGGGTTCCATGATTACAAAGGTTTTAGACATTCTGTCTCACTTTCAGAATGATTTAGGTTGTTGAAAACCCTTTCATGCATGCCCTAAATTGTGCACAAACATTGAATTTAGATTATTGCTATGACTAAGATTTTTCTTTTTCTTTCTTTCTTTCTTTCTTTCTTTCTTGTCAATTGTATGTATTAATAGTGATATACAATATCTGTATTGTTTTAAACGTCATTTGAGTATAGCCTAACAATTCTTATGTGATTTCATTTATTGATTTTGATTCCAGACTGTTGTTTGGAAGCAGGTGTAATGGAAAGTTGAGTGTGTTTGAGGGAAATGTACAATGAGTTGGTCAATATCCCTAAATAAAACCTGAACGGTTGATCAGGATCCTGATGCAGAAAAGAGAGGTCCTAAGTCTTTCTTCACACTGCAGCAATATTACCTCACTGAATTTCTCAGCATTTCCCCTGCATGTTTCTATACGTTTTTATTTTCATTATCAACCAACATTTTAATTTTATTTTAAATAGTAATAACATTACAGCTAATATTACAATTAATATATTTGGTAACACTTTACTTAAAACCTTAATGTATAATGCATCATAAAGGGGTATTAAAGGGTATAATGCATTACAATTATTCATAATGTGCGTTGTAATACATATCTTAATGTAATACATTTGTCATAAATATTTATATGCAAATTTAAAATGCTTAGTGTAACAATGAATTTATAAATGTATTAATGAATTGATAAATGTATTAACTGTGGTTACAATTAGTCATGAGACTGTACAATGCATTATAAACTGCATTACAAGGCATAATTAATGCATTAAAGGGGTCATATGATGCGATTTCAAGTTTTCCTTTCTCTTTGGAGTGTTACAAGCTGATTGTGCATAGATAAGATCCCTGAAGTTGCAAAGACTAAAGTCTCAAATCCAAAGAGATATTATTTATCAAAGTTAAGACTCTGCCACGCCCCCCTAAAAAGGAGGGGGCTTTGTAGAAAACGAAGCGTTTGAGAGAGGCGGGGGGCGTGGCAGAGTCTTAACTTTACAGTATTTGAAAAATAATGTGTTTTTTGAACATTAAAGCATATCAACATATTCTGTTACACCAAATACACAAAATAATGATCTTTAAAAAAGCATCATATGACCCCTTTAAAACTATCTTTACAATGCATTATATATAAAGGCTTTAAGTAAAGTATTACCATATTTTTAAATTAATGTGTGCAATAAATGCATAACACATAATGTTTATATAAATAAGAGAAAGGAATTACTTATATGAATTTTAAATTTAGATAGTTGTTTTTTTCTCTCTCCTCCTTTACCTTTGTTAACTTTAAGTTCAGCTTTAAGTTCTTTAAGTTCAGCTGTAATATTTTCATTTGAATTCAGTTCATATAATGTATTATTTGTTAGGTATATAAATTCAATTAAATTCAATTCAAGTTTATTTGTATGGCACTTTTCACGATGCAAATCGTTGCAAAGCAGCTTTACAGAAAATTAACAATTCTACATTATATTTAGTAAAAGCTTATCAGTGGTGACTATCTCAAGTTGATGTCCATTACAGCAAAATTTGGTAGTTTTGTATGTTGTCAGAGGGTTGGCATCATCTGAGGTCTTCTGGGGGGTTGGCATCATCTCTTCTCAGGTGTTCGGTCATCTCAGGTTTTTGTAAGGGCTGGATCCAGACTGAAGCTTGTGTAATTCCTAGTTACCACGGGATGCCAATCCCGTGGCAGAAACAGAGAAGGTAATAGAGAAAAAATTAGCGTAGCTGCTGTTCCAACTAAGCAAAAAATGATGTGTTCAACCCAAGCAAAAGAATGAAAATGTACATTTGATCAGATGTAACTGAAGTACAAGGTTATGAGATACATTATGTGAATGCTTGGCTAAAGAGATGTGTCTTTAATCTAGATTTAAACAGAGAGAGTGTGTTTGAACCCCGGACGTTATCAGGAAGGCTATTCCAGAGTTTGGGAGCCAAATATGAAAAAGCTCTACCACCTTTAGTGGACTTTGCTATCCTAGGAACTACCAAGAGTCCAGAGTTTTGCGACCTTAGGTAACGGCATGGATTGTAGTGTGATAGAAGACTAGTTAGGTACACAGGAGCTAAACCATTTAGGGCCTTAAAAGTAAGTAGTAATACTTTGTGGTTTCACTTTATTTTGATGGTCCCATTAACACATTTTGTTGACTATAAGTAACATTGCACCTACATATCTACTGACTCTCATTAGAGTGTTAGTAGAGTATTAGTAGACTGGTAGGGTTAGGGTTAGAATAAGTTGACATGTATTTGCAAAGTTACTTACAGTCAGTAGAATGTCTGTTGCGATGCCATCACAATAAAGAGTTAGCAGATATTAATCAGACAGTCTACTAATATTCTAATGAGAGTTTGTTGATGTATAGGTGCAAAGTTACTTTTTGTAGACAGAATGTTCACAAGGGACCATCAAAATAAAATGTTACCTATTTTGTAACTGATATGGAACTTAATAGGTAGCCAGTGTAGAGAATGTAAAATTGGGGTAATATGATCATATTTATCCCGTATTTTCTAATAATATTACCAAGTGGCAACATGTATATTGGAAATAGCAGAGGGCCTAGGACAGATCCTTGTGTATGCAGTGATAAGTTTATTTAGATCTTCCTGTCCTATAGTTGTAAAGCACTGCAGTTTTTCTTTGGGTGCAATGAATGAAGCTGAATTACAAAACGCTGTTGATTCTACATTTGTTATTGTATTTCTGATGCTATCTATTTTATCAGTGAAGAAATTCATAAAGTCATCACTACTAAACTGTGAGGGAATATTTCGTTTGGGTGATTATTTGTTAATCAAGCCACTGTGCTAAATAAAACGTTGGATTGTTTTGGTTATTTTCTATGAGTTTGCGAATATGCTCAGCCCTGGCATTTTTTTAGAGCCTGTCTATAGCTGGACATACTGTTTTTCCATGCAATTCTAAAAACTTCCAAGTTAGTTTTTTTTCCATTTGCTTTCCAGATTACAAGTTTCTTTCTTGAGAGAATGGGTATTACTGTTGTACAGTACCATGGCGCAGTAGGTTTTTCTCCAACCTTTTTTCATTTAATGGGGGCAACAGCTTCTAATGTATTAAAGAAGATAGTGTCCATATTGCTAGTCATTTCATCTAGTTCATGTGTATTTATGGGTACAAAGAGCAGTTGAGATAAATCAGGCAGTTTATTTGTGAATCTATCTTTGGTGGTTGGAACAATAGTTCTACCCGGACGATAACACTGAGCCATATAGTTAATATCAGTAGTAGGCAGCATGCACGATACAAGGACAGTAATATCGTCACTTTGACGTACTATCTATATCATTAAAATCAATTCCATGCGATATAATTAAATCTAGTGTATGATTAAAACGATGAGTGGGTCTGGTTATGTTTTGCTTGACTCCAAAAGAGTTCATTAAGTATGTAAATGCATGTCCTAACGCATCATTTATATTATCAACATGAATGTTAAAGTCTCCAACAATTAGCGCTTGATCAACATTAACCAATATGTCTGAGAGGAAATCTGCAAATTCTTTTAGGAAATCTTTATACGGCCCTCGCGGTCTATACACAGTAGCATGAGCAAGAGATAGGAGAGATTTATTTTGCATGTCTGACAGTGTAACATTAAGTATAAGTATTTTGAATGAGTTAAACCTGTATCCTGTCTTCTGAGTAACATTGAGAATATCACTATATATTGTTGCAACACC
>NW_015649405.1:433389-438331 GCF_001515625.1 Sinocyclocheilus rhinocerous | reverse complement strand
GATTAAAACGATGAGTGGGTCTGGTTATGTTTTGCTTGACTCCAAAAGAGTTCATTAAGTATGTAAATGCATGTCCTAACGCATCATTTATATTATCAACATGAATGTTAAAGTCTCCAACAATTAGCGCTTGATTTCATTTACAATAACTGCTTTGGGTGCGAGTGATCTAATGTTTAGGAGCCCAAGCTTTAAAAATGTTTTTTTGTTCATTTATTTTGCATTTTTCCGGTTTAATCAGGATCAGGTTTTTTTCTAGATCCTGCATTAAATTTATATAAAGTACAAGTAAACATTTGAGATCATGCAAGTGTCTTTTCAGGTAAAGTAGGCCATCTCAGATTAAAAAAAAAAAAAAGATCCTGTATCTTGATTATAAAATATAAAAACACATATTTATAAATCTATTCATATTTTATAGTATATTATATTTCTTTTTATATTTATTAACACACAATATCTAACAAACATATTTAACAAAGGCCATAACATATAGTCTAGGCTATAAGTCATAAGTTCTCTCATATGCGTAAAATTCAAAACACTTGAAAGTAATACATTAAATCTAACAGAATATTGAAAATGAACATAGTAAAAATATGTTGTGACTATAACACATGCAACAACAAATAGGCTAAGAAAAAAAAACAAATAAGATGAAAATTTCAAATTTAATATTGTAGAACTTTCTCTTCTGTTTTCTCTAAAGACTTTAAATTAACTTTGCGATCATATTTTAAAGCTTCATACTCTGAATCTACATTTTGCTCCTCTCATCCTTTTTCATTCCAGTTTCAACTTCAAACCTCGCCCAAGGTTCTGCGCTCTCTTTTCTTTCTTCCATCTCTAACTTGAATTTCCTGACAGCGTACTCATTTTCGTTTGCCTAAAAAGTCAATTACACAATACCATTGTTATGCTCTGAAAGTGTAAACCCACTGTGCACAGTACAATCAAGCTTTAACGGCCCACTTTATCTGAATTCAGTCTATATTAGTTGAATTGGATACTTGAATCACATGTTATTTTAACCAGAAAGTAGGCAAAAGGTCTAAATTCATAATGAAGGGTCACGAGGTTCACACTTCGTTAACATTTCCATTCATCTCAGAAGCAGGAGCTCAGCTATATCTCATGACCCTCCCTGAGAATGTTACCTGCATGCTTCTATCGTTGCGATTGATACCACAGAACTTTTTAAACCAATCACATGAGCTGTAAATGTCATGTGACTGATAAGACTTGAGAACGCTTTATGACAACACTGATGATACCAGAAAATGATCCTGTGCTGTGAAGACCGCACATAGGATAAAAAAACATTAATAAATGATATATAGTACCATCAACAGAGACATTCTGTCTGGACAGAATTAGAATTTGCAGAGGCTTGCTTTTACTAGATACGAACTTGTCCTGTCCAAAAAAGGAAAACAGCTTTCACTCTGCTGCCATGAAACAATATGGCTCCGTCAGTTGATACAATCCAATTTTTTCATAAACAATAGCCCACTTGACGACCTGGTCCTTGGTTTTTATAGGATTTAGACTGTTTTAGTGACATGCCATGTTTAGCTTTAAGTTACAGCACTTAAATTTCTTATTTGTTGGCCGAAAATGCTCTGCCCCAGGCAGATTGTCCATTTGTTCATAATGCAATTTTTATTCTCTGTCTCTCAGAAGACACAGTCTAAAAAGATTAAACCGTGAATGTAAGTCCATTTACATCATAAATCCATTTAAATGTTTTGCCAAACAGACTCATAGACTGCTTATATTTGATTATGGTCTAAACTTTTGTTCCATTTCGTCGTTAATGTCTTTTGAACTAAAGCTGTGAGCGTAATTGGACACTAAGCTGTTTTGTGTGAAATGGCATGGGCGAAGGGCAAATGGCTGTTGTCAAGTTGGCTTCTCAATGCCTATCCACTTTAGTGTGTTTTAAATGACTCCAATGCTGCACTGGCATCTAGCTGACAGTGAAAGGAGGCCAATGTCTGAAACAAATGAGGAAATTAGTTTTTAATAATTCAGGGTTAATCATCCAATCAACAGGCCCCACTTCATTGCATGCCAACTATATTGACATTCATGCTGCCAGTACATTTCTCTTCACTACGAATATAAGATAAGGAAAAATGTTTTTCTTTGGTTTGTCAAAAATAAATTTCTGAAATTAATTACAGACAAAAGCTATGAATTCTAATGAAGTTTAATGGGCTCCTTGGATGTGGATTTATTTATTTTTTTTAATGAACGAAACATACACTCGACAGCTTTGTGAGTCCTTCACTTCTAAAACCAAATAAAAGTTACATATCAAAATTTAAAAATACCATTATATGCAACATGCATTTTTACTGTTCAAATACCCACAGGTTCACTTAACAATAATAAGTTACATTTTAGGCTAATATTTAATTATCAAGACTTTATTCAGTACTTTCAAAATAGATGCAAAGGCTGTTTTACAAGTTTTTGAATGCATATTCCTTCACAAACATATGCACTGTATGCGCGGCACGTAGGCAAAAAGGAATCATGTTCATCCCATAAGATTTTCATATGGTGGTCTTGTTCATCACATTTGTCTTTATATCTGAGCAGTTGTGCTGTGGAAATTAATATCAGCCCAAAAATAGTTTGGAAATGTAGCGGTTCAGCCCATTTTGTCAATTTTCTGCTCAATTTGAATGGTGCAAATGCTTTTTTTCCAGTGAAGCTGTAAGTGTCGCCGCCGAGCATTTGTTTGTAAACAGTAATTTCATCTATAAACTACATCTGTTTAGTCAGGGTGTTTAGTCCATGCTGATCATACAGCTAGTTTCAGTAGTCCATCATCTGAGGGATGCTCCAGGCCTCTGTCTGGTATTTCTGGATTAAACAGGGCTATTAAAAATTCAAGTGTGAAATGGAAAAATTATCTGCCTCCCGCTCCCTCAACATGCCCTCGGACCTACAGCATGGGTGACGGCTTATCATTAATTTATGGCATATTAGCCAAAGAAATGAGAATCGGCCATGCAAAGCAAAGCGAGCATCATCCTCTTGTGAGAGGGAATGTGGAAACATCCCAAGACGCTGCTTATAGAGCGAGACAGTACTTTGTGGGTCTGTCCGTTCCACCTGCTCTTATCTTTTCTTCATCATTGCTCTCAGAAATCCTTCACTGGTAAGGCTTGATTGGTGATCTGGCATACTGGGCATTTTCCTGGTGGGCCAATGCACATTGGGGCCGATAATGTCTTTTTTTTTTTTTTTTTTGCCAAGTAGTGTCACATCAAGCAGGGACAGCAGCCCATTGGTTTGTATCATATTGCTTCAACACTGGAAATATATGGAAATACTGCAAAGTCTATAAACAGGACGTTAACAGAGGGCAGAGACTAGCAGAGAAAATACTGTTCCAGACAGAGCAAGCTTACTGTTCGAAATGCGTGAAATATCGAATTGGGGCTGGAAGACGCTATGAATGTATCTCTGCAGGGGACTGAAGTTTTGATGGCATTTTCTTTTCATCTAGCCTCTTTATAATGCATAGAAATGTAGCATTAATAAGCACCCCCTACTGGCAGAGAGCGAATTTGCATTTTTAGCATACTTCGCACTTCTGTTTGATTTAAATATTGAAATTTATACAATCTATTTTAAATAAAAATAATAATAATAATAACTACTCATGCATTTTTGTTTGCTGTAAATGCTGTGGTTGCCTCTAATTTCAAATGGCTACAGATTTTTATTTATTTATTTATTTTTGCTGTTTAAGGCCATTTCAGCCTGTAATAGAGCAAATAAACATCTTGTTTATTTACTCTTTTATTCTTTCTTGACTTTTGATTAAAGAAAAAAAAACTGGCAATTGGCAAAAAAACAAAAAAACAAACAAAAAAAAAAACAGCAATCGGGCTGATATAGACCCTTTTTCTGTTAGTAAATATTGTGACGTTTTTCTGTGGGCGGAGCTTAGGTGGAGGCAGAAAGATTCCCCTGACCGCTTTGAAGTTATGAAGTTTGTTAGCTTGTTTTTTTTTAACAATGACTGGAGAAAATCCAATTTTACCTGCATATGTAAGGTCACTCACTGTCCTGGACCGCGATTGGAATTTGAAAAGGTTGACTTTAACGGATGAAACCAGATCGGCCGACCTGTACACGCTCACTCAAAGCTTGGGCGATCTGACAGGATTTCCTTCGGTTGAGTGACTCAATCTAACGTGTATAGTACAGTGGCGGCTTGTGGGTCAGAAGGGAGGCTAGCCTCCCTTACTAGGTTTCTTTTCTCAACACCCCTCAGCGCTGAAAGTGAACACTCGACAGCGATTTTATTCCATACTTGGCTAATTTTTTTTACCAATGGATATTAAATCGTCCTCCTCCCATTTTCACCTCAAAATTATGGGGAAGCTGTGCCTCCCCCGCCTCCCCCGATGAGCCGCCACTGGTATAGTAAAGACAAACTCACCGTATCTATCTAGTCATGAAGATGTACATACATTTCAATTTCAGCAGGCAACTATTTTTACAGCTACATTATTATTTCAGCCACAATTAATCACAACAATGTATATACAATTACGAATGATTAAACATATAAATCGTCAGTTTGTTGTTTTACTCACATGCACACAGACATTATTTCATACACGACATAGTCGTGAGATGCATAAGAAATCTTTAGACACACCCATAACAACAAAAGACAATACTTTATTGAACCTTTTCTGATAAGAAGTGTGCGCTGCAAACGCCAGCTTTTTTGACGATCCTTTCTGTTCAGTCTGCTCGTTTTATCGTGTTTAACCACAGCTGTCGTCGGTTTTTTGTCTGGCAGTGGCAGCAGATATGCGATCAAATTTCTAATTTGAGGCTGTATTACGTCGATTCTGGCACCCAACATCACAACAAGATGATATTTTAAGCTCCTTATGTAGCCGAATCT
>NW_015649405.1:416379-433004 GCF_001515625.1 Sinocyclocheilus rhinocerous | reverse complement strand
GAAAAAAAATTTACTTAAATGATTTTAGCAAATGGCTGCAATATAACAAAGAGTGAAAAATTTAAGGGGGTCTGAATACTTTCCGTACCCACTGTATACTGTTTGAATGACAGCTTGGTAAATCTGTTGGCGATCAGATATTCAATAACACTACTCATCATAAGTACTTGATACATTATCAGCGCAGCGGGAGACGTTCAAACTAATATCACGTAATTTACGTCTCTTTGATGATTGGTTGATATCAGAAGGAGGCTAGCCTCCCTTGCCAGGGTTCTTTTCTCAACACTCCACAGCGCTGAAAGTGATCACTCGATGGTGATTGGCTAATTTTTTTTACCAACGGAGGCACGAGAGCTCACCTCTCCCCCGGCCTCCCCCTCCCCTTCTCTATCATTAGCGGTTGCAATTACATCAGCAGATTCGGCACATTCGCGATAGAAAAGCGGCGCTTTCACGTTATGGTATTACAGCTGTGAAATTACAAACAAAAAATACACATTCTGAGATATGAACTGAAATGAATTGTGAATTTTATTAACATTAAATCGTCCTCCTCCCATTTTCACCTCAAAATTATGGGGAAGCTGTGCCTCCCCCGCCTCCCCCGATGAGCCGCCACTGGTATAGTAAAGACAAACTCACCGTATCTATCTAGTCATGAAGATGTACATACATTTCAATTTCAGCAGGCAACTATTTTTACAGCTACATTATTGTTCCAGCCACAATTAATCACAACAATGTATATACAATTACAAATGATTATATATAAATCGTCAGTTTGTTGTTTTACTCACATGCACACAGACATTATTTCATACACGACATAGTCGTGAGATGCATAAGAAATCTTTAGACACACCCATAACAACAAAAGACAATACTTTATTGAACCTTTTCTAATAAGAAGTGTGCGCTGCAAATGTGAGCATTTTTGACGATCGTTTCTGCGTTTAACCACAGCTGTCGTCGTTTTTTTTTTTTGTCTGGCAGTGGCAGTAGGTATGTGATACAATTTCTAATTTGAGGCTGCATTACGTCGATTCTGGCACCCAACATCATAACAAGATGATATTTTAAGCTCCTTATGTAGCCAAATCTGCGCTGGTCTGAACTGGCCGCCTCCAGTTTTCGCTTTGTTTTGCCTCCAGCTAGCGCTGTGACGTAATTGTGACGTCGGCTCTAAAAGGGTCTATACACAATAGGTACAGTATAAACATACACAGTAGGTATAAACACACAATGTGTGTGTATTGTGTTCGACCGACTGGACCATCGTAGTGGTGGGACGCTTGGTCCAAAAATGCCAGGGTTTTTTTGTCCCAGTCCAGCCCTGCTCACAGGTGACAAAGTGTCATTACAGAGAAAAAGCAATGTCTAAGTAGCAGGCGCTTTCCACAAATACGGTACGCTTTAGTGCCCATTACTCCATTTAATGAAATTTGGCTATTTAATTTTAGTGTTCATCATTGCAACATTACAAAATAACACACATTTGGTAACTGGGTGGCAAAAACTGAAAATCTCATATAAAATGAATGGGGAGTAATATGTTTTTGAAGGTTAAGTACATGCTTTCACTAACCATTTGTTGAAAATGAATTGAAAAAAACCTTTTTGGGGCCGTAATTTGTATTCTATTTATAGAAAGTAAAAACACCTTTATAGGTAGAAAATAAGTATTTTGTACTGATTTCACACAATATGCTTGAACCACTATCGAACGTCAAACTCTGCAGGGTATTAAATCCAGTTGACACTTGCATAACTCGTCACATGACTCATTAGTTATGGTTGAGGAAGCTGATTCATGTTGGTTTTGTTACTGTTCTCTGATTAAAAGTGTGGAAATGATGTAATGTCACTATATCATAGGATGTTGTATTTAACTCATGCTGTCACTCTTTGCTGCCATTGCACCTGTTGTAGAACAGATTTGACATCAATGTTTTGCTTAGTTTTCCTTTGTTTTAGCTGCAGCCTGAAACGGATTGTTTTCTCATAATTTTTCCCAATAATCTAATCTATTCCAGTGGGTGCTCTCTGAGTTCATGTGACAGGCATCCGTGAGGAAGTGGAGTCAGTCATTAGTGAAAGCGAGGCACTTATGAATTATGCTGTTTGTTTGAGTGCTTGCCGGGGGACACACGGCACACAAATTGAACAGCAATAACGGGCAAAGAGCAATTTAAGTTCAGGGGTCAACTAAAATATTGCTTACATCTTCTGAGTTAAGTTCTCTTGGTCTTGTACTTTTTATGTTCTTCTTTTATTTATATACGTTTATGTACAGTACTATATACAATAGACTTTTACCACATATTTATATTAGCACACTGAGACCGGAGAGAAAGACAAGTCATCAAACAAAGAGAGAGAGGAGATCGTTGGAGAACATGACACAGACCATACAGTATATTATATTGTAATTATATATTATAAGTATATTGTTAAACATACAAAAATTGCTTACTTTGATTTTTAAATAGTATTTACATCAGGAGTGATCTACACATTGCATAATTTAAAAAAAATAAAAAATAAAAATAAAAACCAAGTAAACCAGCACACTTACATGGCTATTTGTAATTATTTAAACAAATTTGGCAAAACCAAAATGGGCATGTTTTCCTCATGAGATCGGGTTAAGTAAAGTTAAGAAACTAAAGTTTAGCTAAATATTTTATGGTCACTTCCTCACAAGAAAAAGTGCCTTGTTTTACAAGATAAATATCTAAACATTCTTAAAACAAGATACATTTACTTGAAAAGCAAAACAACTTCAGATATTAAACCAGTTTTCAGAAAAATGTATCAAAATTTAGCAAATTTATGCTTAAAACTTATTTTTCTTACCCCAATGGTAGTTTATTGTTTTTATTTGTAGGTTTTAAGCATAATCTCACTTAATTTTGACCCTTTTTTAAATTGCAGTGCTCATTAAAATATATAAAATAAATTATACTTGTATAATAATATACAAGTATATGACTTGTCAATAATGATTGTTTTAATAACTCTGGAATGGAAGCATCATGATTGTAACTAAATATGGTACTATACAGATTTTGAGTCAATGCAACATCCAGTTTTAATTTAGGGTCCCTGTTCCATCTCTCTATTCACCAAGGGTTCCTCGGCCTGAACATGACTGTAGACACCTGATTTAAATTACAGTTATATAGCCTAATATTATACAAATGATTAATGTTTTTACTGCTTTGCTTTCACATCTGTTTCTTACACAGACTGCAGCTTTTTCCCATCTGAAGCTCAGAATAAGGCACCTCTGTGTATGGTGGTTTGCATAATTTTTTTGCTGTAGTTAAGCAGGAGCGCTTTACTTAAACAGTTAGTGCTACAGTATGCTAAGCTGGTAGGCTACGCTTTTATGGTAGGCTAACTGAACACAAAAAAGTAAAAGATATAATAAGACCACTTGAGCTTAGATAATACAGTAAATTATAATGTGATATGTACTTAAAAGATTCAGTTTTAATTACACATTTTTTTTATCAGGAACAAATACACCATCCAATGATTTTCTATCATTTTTAATCAAGCAGAAATCATGGCTGTCATTCCCAAAACTTTGCACAGAGTACAAGGCCATAATTAGTTAAAGTGCACAATGTTCTGAATGCTCCAAATACTAATTTGTTTTTGGGACTTGCTGGGATACACAATGGAGTTATGGAGTGTTTGGCTGCTCCACTGATTTAATTTTTTAACAAATGTCATGCCCCTAATCAATTTGCACATTCAAAATATGTGAATTAATTATGGCCATATGAAATGTTCTTAGAAAATGCTCCACAACAACAGATGATGAGATGCATTTATTAAGCAGCTGCAGAAGTAAGATCATTATCTCAGCACGCTTCTGCTTTCCACAGTTCATTTAGTATTCCAAAGAAATGGCGTCGCTTCTCATCACTGGATCTGTTTGGAATGTGCAAGTGTTGAACGCTGCAAACAACAGATTTTAATGTCATACAAAAATTGCAGCCACTTGAATCATGCTGCTCTCGCAACTTGGTGGAAGATGTGATTTTTCCTTTGTTTTGATCAGCCAGATAGGAAAGAAAGAGGAAACTTGGGTGCACAATAACAACCAGGCCTTGGAAAATTGAAGCTTGGCATTTCTGACAAGTTGTAACCGAAAGAGATAAATCTGTCACTTTGAAAGAATAATTTCTGCTCAGATATACACTGTATGTTACTAGCCGGGGAAAAGCAGATGAAGAATCTGGTACACTTTTTCACCGCTGATGCGTAACCCGTAGATATTGTTGAAAGGTACAAGAGCAGTTTATCCATTACGTGTGATGAAGGGAGTGAAGGATTTGTAAAATACAAAGGCCTTGGCTCTCAGAAAGTAATATATTTTGTGAAAGTTAACTTTAAATGCACACTCTGGCTATTTTTCGAGTTTTATGAGTAATATTTCTGCTGAGAGAATTGTCGCTTTGGAAGAGCGAGAAAAACAGGCTAAGTTCTTCAGATGTTTTGTAAATTACCAACAATTTTACAAAATGACTGCAGGTTGTAGAAGAACCTTTGACGACACTCTACAGAAGTAAAGACAGATAGTTTTGCAAGCCCTGGGACACCAGCCTCTTGTTGCAATAATACAATATTGTCCAAATAATAAGAAATTACATCACAAGTATGAGCAATACAGTCGCAAAGTTGCAATAACGAAAATGAATGCGCCATTTATGTGAAAGATTTCAAAGAAGTCAACAACACTATGACCAGTACAGCATCAAGCTTTTCAAAGATATTGAAAAGACACTTTTAGTGCTAAATGGAGCCAGAAACATATGCTATTACCCATTTCTTACCTTATTTCACATTATTGCAGTAGTAACTGGCACACATTCAAGTGGTGTTAATCTGTCTGTATGAATTTTACATCTGCAGTGGCTTGTTTCCAAGTGTCAGGGCGCCATGGGAAGCTCATCTGGTGAGAATCAGTGCCACATTGCTTAAACTAAAGTGTTTAATTTCTCTGCCATTAGCGGTACTAAACTGAATTGTAAAGAAAGAAAAAAAGCTGTTTAACAGGTTTTAAGCACTCCCCAAATCATGCATTATTTGAAGAAACTAGTAGTCCTGCCTCAAAGTAAGGCATTGCCAGAAGTTGACATGTTGGGTGGCTCAAATGAACAGGAAGACGATGAAAGCTCCACAAAGCCACAGTATTACACTCTTCAGGGAAATCAACCACCGAATGTCTCTGTGCATTAAGCTGAGATAGGAAAGTGTTTTAACATTGAAAAAAATCACACACTCACCGCCAAAACTAAAATGGTGGAATTTTAACTTTAAGAACATAAAACCTGGGAAGTTCTTTCTAAATATTTCCTTTAAACGTAAATACCGTACACACATGAATATATGTAGACAACTGGTAAAGTATTTGGATATTAATTTTCACAAATGTTTTTGTGCTCCATTCTGAATAATACTGGCAGTTAAGCTTTTAGTGTTGTGTTTCCAAGCCTCTGATGGGTATTTTCATTAGCATAATGAAACAATTGAAAATATAGACAAAAATAGCCTGCATCACAGCGAGTGGATAGTCCAAGAGTGTTTAAAGTCAATCTAATCTCAGAGGGAATGCTGTTTCCTTTATTAATGCAGGCATGTTTATTCCACAGCTGGGGAGAAGAAAATCTTTCATAGAACTGTTGTTTTAATCGTCTGCCGCAGAACAACGGGAGTTGAATGTGTTCCCAGTATCAGCTCCAACAATAAAGACCAAGTTATGTGTTGAAAATGGGCACTTCTCATTGCAGGGAATTAATTAATGTGCTTGTTCAGTTTTTTTAATCGCTGTGATGTTTTACCACTGTTTTTTCTTAATCAAACTCTGCATACTTTTTTAGATGTTTGATGAGTGCTGCATCCTGTGAAACCCAGAGGTTTCCCAATGGCATCTCAAGCCGGTGTCATATGTAATAAGAGTAACTGTAGTAATTTATATGCAATTTTATTCATACATACAGGACATTTTAGAGACCACTGGCTTATCCAAATTCAATTACAATTCAAGTAAACTACATTATTGGACCATTATGGCTAATTGACCTCATAGAGACCTGTTACTGGAATCCTGCAGAGGATGCCTGCATTCTCTGTAATGCACTTATGAGCTTATCAAAACCAGACAGGGAGGGAGATGGGAAAATGCATGGGATAGATTCAAAACAGGCTTTTCTGTTCCAGATGTGTCTTTGAGTGAATATATTATGCAATATTTTATCTTTCTTTCTAAAGTAGTTTTACCAGTTGAAGACTAAAGCATAGCACAGTGGGGGAGAAAAGTTGCAAAACCAAGGCAATTTAAGTCTTTTTATTCACTTAATGACTTAATGGTTGCGCCTATTAATACTACTTTTAGCCTTTCTGGATTTAATTTAAATGTCCTGTTTTGCCAATTACTTCTTGACTTACTTCTTGATCTGCAAATTACTTGTTTAGCAAAAAGACTTTCATTTTTCATAATTTCATTATCTTGAAAAATTTTAGTTGAACACTGAATAATCATCACCTCTGAGGAAAACAAAATTACAAGCAATAGTTTCATATAGATACACATAGACCTTAAAACATATGAATCTCAATAACAGTGAAACAGCAATCCAGTGCGTCTGGTCTTCAGTCAATCCTCAATCTCACTCCACTGGATCCCAGTTTTGAAGCTGGCTTTCAGGACTACAAATTCACTACTGTATGCTCCTTCCCACCAGCTCAGGACACTTAATGAGTGATGTTGTGTTGTTCCTTCATAATGAAGCAAAAAGTTTCTCTCCAAAATCTTTACCCTCTCTGTTCCTGTCTGATGGAAGAAGCTGCCAACCTCCACACGAACTACTTAGACCATCATATCATGAGAATTTGTATGTATTTTATGTAAAATGTGGTTCTACAAAACATACATTTACTTACGTTTGTATCAACACCGAAACGTCCAATACTGATGTATTTACAGTGCCTAAACGTATACAATACTAACATACTGACAACACATAAAATTATGAATACTTATCCTTATGAATACTGCAATCGCTGCATTAAGATTGTATTCTACAAAAAAAAAAAAAAAAAAAAAAGCAACAGAATTACAAAAGGAATCAATTTTATTAGTGCACTGTAATCCAGATCTTCAGAAACCATTCGACTGTGAGGAACAGACCCAAATTCAAATTTTTATTCTCCATCCTCAACAGTGACCTTAAGCATAGATATTTATAGGTAGATGCCACATGATTCAACCATTCTAGGCACATCGACGAGTCTTGGAACTGTCAATGTGTCGGCACTCACAATAAAATTCAAAATAATTGTGCAGCATCTGGTTGTAAAAAACAGCAAAATTTAAATTCCTGAAGAAATTGGATAAAATTGCACAGGTAAGAAGGCTTTGGTTTGTGTTTTTATCATGTATTAAAGGGGTTATGAACTGAGAAATGAAAATTCCCTTGATCTTTTGACGTTCATTAACAAGAGGTCATTGTACTATAAAAACATTCTCTAAGTTTCACAACGCAAAACTTTCTTGTTAGTCTAAAAACAGCTTGTATTGAAACCAGTCTGCCAAAACGACAGTTTGTGGAATGTTCCACTCTAGTGGATAAACAACCCGTCCTCCGAAGAAGATCAACACCTGCTTCTACATCACTGCCTGTTTAGCCCCGCCCACCGATTCACGCATGTACTGTAAATATCAAGGGGGAAACGCAGGTCTACGCAGAAGCCAAATGATAAAGATGGCTCCGAAGACAACAGGATGCTGTGCAGTGTCTTTGCATTGCCTTCCTTCTGATCCCAACATTGGGAAAGAGTGGATGAACTTTATTTTAATGAAGATCCAGATCGCGTCAGTAAGAACTTGATCCTTTGTTCACTTCATTTTACTGCGGATTCATTTACAAACAAGGCACAATTCGATGTAGAATTTCCCAAAAGATTGAAAGTAAAAGATGATGCTGTGCCGAATATATTGGATTCGACACTAATGTCGTACCACGCAAGTGTGAGTAACTGTTTTTATTACATGGTCACTATTGCTTTGTCTGTTAAACCAATGCACTTACACACACACACTCACCCTGCTTTGTTCCTCTTTTATAAGTCACTTTGAATAAAAAAGCATTTCTCTCATATATATGTCATAATAGGGAAGAAAAGACTGTTTCTATTTCTTGCTGACTTTAAATCAGCATCACTCTCCCATATGAAATAGTATATAGTTAGGATGACATATAACAGATCTAATATGTTTTCAACCTGTACCTATATTTATTCAGGTTTGTTTTCCTTTGTAATTGTCTTTATTTGATCAGGAAGGTGTGCCTGGGGCAGCTGGTTTAGGGATTGTTATGATGTCTTGATAGATTGAGTCTAAATTTGCTACTCTTATAAAACTGCTATACTCAACTGAAAATGAGGCCTAATGTATTAAGGTTGTGATGACTCACTAATATGTCTGCAGTTGTGATTCACTCATTCGTGATTATGTGAAGCATTGCTAATTGCTACATGTCAATTAAAGGACATGTGCCAGATTTGCACTTCTTGTTCCAGTAAGCACATACAGCTTCAGGGCTCTCATAAAGTCTGTTAAGCCTGTCTCCTGCAGTAAATAAAAGTAGAAGACTGGTCATTACTTATTTAAAAACAAGGAATTGCCTGAAATCATCTCGCCATAGTGTGCACCCACGGCCTCAGGCACTTTCAAATCCTGCCTCATTAATTTCTTATAAGGGCCCCATCAGAACTGATCTCTCATGTTGACTTGCTGGTAATGGATAGCATACCAGTGATTGCATATTCAATCGAGGACACAGGTTTTTGTTGGGTTAAAGGTTGTGCTGTAGTTTGTATTTAATTCAAAACAAATTTTCACACTCATAGAGCTGCTTTCATTCATGCAGCATTACATTAATTTCACCAGTCACTAATGAGGCTTGTGAGTAAAATGAGTTTTATGCAGTTCTATTTTATTCAGTTTTATTCCCACTTTCTGGGGTGATTTTACTAAACATTTGAGCCATTTTAGCATCTGCTTATACCTACATTTTTGTACTAAAGTCCTAATTGGATGGTAATTGTTTCTTATGGGGTCATCTGCAAAAAATAAATTTGCATGGAACTTCAGTGATAAACCACATGCATTCAGATGGCGATTTATTCATGGTGGAGGACTAGTTTGGTGATCCTATTTGAACTTGAAATATGTGTTAATCACTTGTTCAACAATTATTTAAATATTCTATTTAATAAAAGGAAAACCGACATGCTATGGAAAATAGCAGAAATAAGTTAACGCAGGCCTGGATCAATCAAACACATAATTATTTGTTATTTATTTAACAAATAATCCAACTAAACCCTCACCCAACAACTGAACTGGGTGCCAGCACGTCTGTGAAGCCACAACTAACAACCAGAGGCAGAAGAGGCCTCTGGTTGCCATAACAGCAAGGACACATTACAAGACTGGTTTTATGGCCCAATGGATTTCACTTCACCCTACTGGAAGTCACTTCAAAACAGACACATACTGCCCATTAGAAAGGGCTTCTTTCATTAATTCATAGTCAAAGACTAGTTATGTGTTTGCGATTTAGTTAATAAAACTTTGTGCACAAATTACATGAGTTTCTGATGCTGTCACTGTTTGCAGATCAATGTCACTTAAACGATTCCTGATCTTACTAGTGCTAGTGCACTAGTCTAATGCACTGGTCTAGTGCATTAGTACTACAAGAAATTTATTTTATGTCGCCACGAAAATATCATTTCTTAGAGCTGATATGAAATTACACTGAATGTTCTCTGGACAAACAGATTAGTTGATTGTAATATTAAAGGGGTCATGACATGAGAAACAAAATTTCCCTTGATCTTTTGACATAGAAGAGGTCTTTGTATACAGGCACAGGCACTTCGTTGGAATTTATTTAAAGGGGTCATCAGATGCCCATTTTCCACAAGCTGATATGATTCTTAATGAAAAGTCTATAACATACTTTGGTTAAAATTTCTCAATGCTAGTGTAAAACAACACCCTTTTTACCTTGTCAAAAACAATTCTCTTCACAGCGATCTGTTTTGGTGCATGTCTCTTTAAATGCTAATAAGCTCAACTCACCCCGCCCCTCTCTTCTGTGGGGTGACGAGTCGGAGACTGTTAACTTAACTGCATTTAGCAGCGGAACTAGCACATTATTAGGAAAGGTGATTTGCAAAGATTCATAAAAAAAACCTTACACTCACTTCTTCTGTAGGTGAAGCTGGATCATGAAAGATTTGCACGAACATAGACACATTTAGGTAGATCGGGGGCGCATTCCCTTCAAAAACTAAAGTAATCCACTGCATCTTCAGCGGCTCAGATGTTGGGAATAAATGACGACTGCTATGTTCATTATTACATCCAACAACAGAACACCTCAATCACTTAGGAGACATTCTTGTCTACAACCGCTCCGGCGTCGAAACAATGGCGGACTGTTGACAGCTCACTCAGGGCGGGTCTAAGGTAAAACACCAGTGTCAATCAACAATTGTGGGAGCGGCCTGGGTATGTGTGATGTCACACAGCGAAGAATCTGAGAATGGCTTGTTCTGAGAAAGGGGTTATGATTTTTGGGGATTAAAAAAACAAAAAACACGGTGGAATTTTATCATTATATGGTGCTTGTGCACACACACTGCCAAGACACATTTCAGTTCAAACAACATGTAAAAGTGAATTTTGCATTCAATGACCCCGTTAAAAGGAATAACACAAAATAATGATCTTTAAAAGAGCATCATATGACCCCTTTAAGACAGCAGTATCTCATTAAATGAAGATCAAAATCTAACTTACAAATAAAAAGCTGGAAAGTTTTGAGAAAAAGGTCATGAAGAATTGAAAGTGAAGTATGACTTTAATCTCATAATGTTACAAATGTATTATAATAATATTTACTTTTTCAAAATAATACTACACTGAAAAAAGGTGTAGAAAATTTTCACTCAGAAATTGACTTGTTTTTTTTATTCTTTTTATTATTTGTGTTCTTTTCTTTTCTTTTTCTTTCAGAATCAGAATCAGAAAGAGCTTTATTGCAAAGTGTGCTTACACACATAAGGGAATTTGTCTTGGTGACAGAAGCTTCCAGTGCACAGACAGGGTGACAAGTGACAAGACCAACGACAAGACAGAGATAACAAAATTAAAACAAGTGATTAAAAATAAATATGGAAAAACAATACACAAAAGGCGATATATTGTATGTACACGTGCTATTTACAAAGTATGCAAGGGAATATGGATAGATGTAAGATATATTAAAACAATAACATATGTATAATAAATATATTATAAGTATATTTTAATGTGCCACTAAAACACTGTTGCACACCCAACAGTTTGACTTGATTATATTAATATATCAGTCTACAAACTAAAAATCACAACCAAATAAATATATTAGTTACATCAATGATGTTTGACCTTCGGTGTACTTTGAGCATGAGAAGAGAACTGGGACTTCCCATTAACTTCAGGCGCTCTGACAAATGCATCACGTTCCCATCTTTGACATTTGCTCCTTGAGTTCCATGACCTCTAGAGGATGGCTTGAAGCTGAAGGTACAGCCAGATCTTAGCGGCTGCACTTCACAGCATCCAGGACTCATAGAGCAGATGCACTCATACCTGAAGGGCTTCTTTGGGCATCTGAAGTCTGGCAGTTTGACTCATCCATGCTAGTCTATAATGAGATTAAACTTTTTTGACTGCTTGCAGCATGTGTCTGTTAGTATGCGATAGCTGAGACTGCTCATTTCCTGAATATTAAAAAGGTTACAGTCGGGTGTGGAGCACTGGGGCCTGATTTGATGAGATGAAACCTGATGTGGCCATTGCTCTTCTGTTGACTGATGGATCGCAGTGGCAGTGGAATGATCCCACAACAGGGTGCATGCCCTTTGGTTGGGCCATTGGCACCAGCAGCGCTCCAGGTGAAGACTCCTCCATGCCATGGAGGACAAAGATGGATATCAACTGTGATGCTATCATGCTTCATTATGTGATTGGGCTAGACAAAATTAACAAAGACGATTGTTTTACAACAGCTCCAGTGGCGTAGATGGTAAAGTGTGTGCAGTAGTTGTTTTTGGCACGTTCGTCCTAGGTTTGAATCCGCCTTTTGCCAAACTTTTTTTCTCCCTTTTCAAATCTCATACCACATCAGAAAAGCATTTATTTTCAATAAAAATGAAGGAAATATTAGAAAAGTTGAAAATAAATATTGGGTAGGGTTAGGGTAGGTGTAGGGTGGACTTATATTGTCCCAATAAGGTAGCATCCATTTAATAATTTGAATTAAAATGATAATTTACACTCAGTAAGTCTATTGCATTCTGTTTTATAATGTACTACAATACTGAGGTGCAGATAATTGCCACTATTTGCAATAAGTAATATAAATAGCAGAAAATCCTGCTATTTTAACAGTGTAAATAGAATCTATAGCTATTTGCACTTAGTGTAAATAGCATATAGCTTAGAAAATACTGCTATTTTCACTTAGTGTAAATAGAATCCATTGCACTTAGTTTGAGATCATAACACAGTATTATGCAAGTTACTGCATGAAATCATAATTTGCATGATAAGGAACAAAAGTTTTGGGGTTTTACTGCCTCAACTGTTTATTTCAGCTGAAACTGCAGTGAAATGTATGTAATGGTATATTTTTGCAAGCATTCAGAAATGTAGCCAGAGTCCAATGAGCCTGGGTTGGAAAACTAAATCACATCATGTCACAACTTATGTCACAGATGAATTCTGTATTGAATGCAATGCCAAAAAAAAAAAAAAAAATTTTTTTAAGCTGTCCTTGCAGGCTCCGGGAAAAAAAAAAAAAAAAAACAGTGAGCACATGTGTACATATATTATGGAGGAACCTGCAATTGAATCTGGAAATGCACTGCAAGTTATCATAATTTTCAATGATTCTGGAATATATGGATACTTAATTGTATTAGTCTCCACTCAGTAATTAAGAACAAGCTCGGGCAATATTCATCTTCAGCCTGCATTGCCTGAACTGTCAGGTCTTCATGTTACAGTTATATATTAGATGTTCTTCTGAGAAGCTGTCCTGATGTTAAAGTAATAACCATGATCAAACGGACCTTTTACAGAGCACTTATTCAAATTTTACTCTCTAGGCCAATTATATAAGTGCCATACATACAGCAAATTCAGCCATTATTGCTTTAGCTAATGACTTAAGATTACTGCATGAGACCATTTTCACTTTATTGTTCATATATATAATACGAAGAATGTAATGAACGTGCAAAAAAAAGAGAACATTATGATCTTATAAATCAATCAGTATTTGCCAGCTCTTCAGAAGTACAGTATGTACAGGTATTGCAGATAATTGCTTGATTCTCAAGCTTGTGCAGCTAAGACCCAGAGGTAAAGTAAAATATCGCTATTACTCTTCTAAAATCTCATGTGCTGCGTGACCCCATGCATAGGAACATGACATGTGCATGCGTTGCATGGTGCTTTATGGTAGGTGATAATTAACCTAAAGGTTAAATGGCTCCTTGGTCAGACTAATTCTTATTACATTCTTATTAAAGTTCTCTTCAGGCATACAGTTGGAATCTAGGATTAAGTGTTAAAACTCTTATCGGGTCTTTGAGTTTCATAATGAGAGAGAGGTCATGTCTCTGATTCTCAGAATAAATCATAATAAACTGAACCGATATTCGATATATGTTGAAGTGTGATGCCCCACCCTCTAAAAGGTTTCGATTTGCCACTGATGCTACTATTAAACCATCTTTCAGCCAAAATGTAGTGTAATTTATAGTGTACAAAAAGCCCCTCTGCCTATTGCACACCATTGTTCATCTTCATTCTGCATTAGAGACAGTGTGCAGTTGTTTTAGCTGCTCTGAAAGCAATTTTATGGTGGCTATAATGAGTGAAGGCTATAATTGAATAATGCCTCTAAAACCATTAATGCAGTCAGAGGATTACCATAATACTGGGGATTAGTATCTTCACATAAAATTAGAGAAGTTTCTGCTTTGAAAATACACTGATCATTTTTTCTTTCCAGTGATTTAGTTCCTAATTAAATCGAAAATGAATTTCTGCACTGAGATCATCTAAAATAGTATATCACAGATTGGACTCAACAAGAAGACACATAACAACACGTTATTATGTTATTTGTTTATGTGATATATATATAAGAGATATATATCAGACAGATACTAGTGATATTTATTCCTGTGTTTGTGCAAAGGTGCTCAGCACCTGGTGTTTTCTTTGTTTGGGTTAATATATTTAAATGTTTTGTTACAGGAATTTACATGTGTATTATCTAAGCACTTACCCATTACCACCTCTACATAAAAGCACATTTCTGATAAAAGGTTTGTAAGGAGCACAGCGAGTAATGAACAAAGGAATCATTACCGTCAACACTGCAACACTCAGCAGTTTACTCCATTCATTTACCATATACACAATACACAAGATGATGCTCTCTGAATAAGCAATGAGGATGTGAAGAGTTCAGAAATCAATATTTGGTAGAATGACACTGATTTTCAATCACAGCTTTCACGCATCTTGGCATGTTCTCCATCAGTCTTTCACATTGCCATTGGGTGACTTTATGCAACTTCTGGCAAAAAAATTCAAGTAGCTCTTTGTGGGTTGATGGCTTGTGACCATCCATCTTCCTCTTGATCACATTCCAGAGATTTTCAATGGGGTTTAGGTTTGGAAATGGCTATGGCTATGACAGTGTCTTGATCTGGTAGTCCT
Source organism: Sinocyclocheilus rhinocerous (assembly GCF_001515625.1). Taxonomy (NCBI): domain Eukaryota; kingdom Metazoa; phylum Chordata; class Actinopteri; order Cypriniformes; family Cyprinidae; genus Sinocyclocheilus; species Sinocyclocheilus rhinocerous. The sequence continues at coordinate 418,132 of NW_015649405.1, read as the reverse complement.
CCATTCACACCTTGGTTGACCTGGCTGTGTGGCATGGAGCATTGTTCTCAGAGTTTGGGAACATTGTCAGAGCTGAAGGAAGCAAGTTTTCTTCCAGGACAACCTTATATTGTATACCTTAACCTGTATATTGTTTTTATTCATGTGCCCAGCACAAAGACGAATGTGCCCGATTCCAGCCTTGCTGAAGCACCCCCAGATCATCACCAATCCTCCATCAAATTTCACAGTGGATGCGAGAGACTCTCCAGGTTACTTATGTAACACCATGTTTATTTTTCATGAGGTATCCTCAAAGGTGCACCTTTGTAACCACTGTGAAGGGCCACTTATCTACCCTTAAAGTATGCATACTTGTATGGTACTAATATGCTCATGTAACACCACACCAGCAGAGGGAGCCCTCGCCTGAGTACTGACTGTGTACCGCTCCCTCTGCTTCTACGTTCATTTCCTGTTTGATCATTATTTAGCAAGAAACTGTGTATTTGCTCATTGCGAAGTATTGCCAGTTTACCTGCCTTACCAAGCGTTTCCATTGTTTTCTGCCTGCCTATTCTGTGTATGATTCTGCCTGATTATCTGCTCTACGGTTACTGAATTACCCCTTTGGATTGATAGCCTGATTTGAACTGATGATTGTGTTTGGACCTTTTGCCTGCTTACTCGTCTCTGCCTTTTGGATCTCCCTTGTGTATGTTGAAAGATTGGACTGCTGTTACGGTACTGACTCTCTGCCTGTTATTTCTATTAATAAACTTCTGCAAATGGATTCTAATGCCGCCTCAGCCTCACTGTTACAGGCATAGAGGAGCAACAATAATGTACATTATGTGGAAAATAATGTGTTTTTTGAACCTTAAACCGCATAAACACTTTGCATTACACCAAATACACAAAATAATGTTGTTTTTAGCAACGTCATATGACCCCTTTAAAGCCAGTATGATTAAAGGTATGACTATTATCGATAGAGAACTATAACGCAGTTAGCTCTTTCTCCAAAATGAAAACCAAATCCCCATTGCAATTAAAGTAATAGAAGAGTTTTCTAAAGCCTCTGGCGTCTATTTAATTGTAAAGAAGTGTGAACTTATGGCAGAATCAATTTGTGAGTGATGTTGTTTGGAAAAAACGTCTGTCTTCTGCCCAATTGCTATCTCTTAACAAACAAGGTTAAAGAATTATCTTTTAAACTCCTTCACAGAATATGCCGTGCTAAACTTTATTTAATTACATTTTAAAAAGATATAGATGTAAGCTGTAGCTTTTTGCAAGCAGAAGCCAGAGACAGCTGTTCATTTATTTTGGCACTGCCCCTATGTCTTATGTTTTTTTTTTTTTTTGCCAAAATGTACTTGATTTTATTGTTGACAATGTTGACAAAATGTTACTTTACAGTGGAAATATGTTATTTTAGGCATTATTGTAAACTCTAAAGATAAACAGACCCACACTTTTTAAAATTTTATTTATTTTATTTTTGTATTTTAATGGCTACATTTCATATTCATAGATGTAAATTTCCAGGAAAAAAAATCCATGTTTTTTTAGCATTTAAAAAATGAAGTGAAGCATTATATTGAGTCTATATTGCCTTTGAAGAAACAAAAAGCTATTCGAAATTTGCAAGCTTGTACACTCTTTAATGTATTCCTATAATATTGTTTATATCTCCCGCTAGAATTTGAAAATTTTTGTATTTGTTGCTGATTGTATTGATATTCTGTTCAATAAAAAAAAAAAAAAAAAA
>NW_015649405.1:401264-413759 GCF_001515625.1 Sinocyclocheilus rhinocerous | reverse complement strand
TATATATACACACACACACACACACACACCCGTTCAAAGGTTTGGGGTCAATATGATTTTTAATGTTTTTGAAAGAAATGTCTTCTGCTTATCAAGGCTGCTGTAACGCCACACCAGCAGAGGGAGCCCTCGCCTGAGTACTGACTGTGTACCGCTCCCTCTGCTTCTGCATTCATTTCCTGTTTGATCAGTATTTAGCAAGGAACTGTGTGTTTGCTCATTGCGAAGTATTGCCAGTTTACCTGCCTTACCAAGCGTTTCCATTGTTTTCTGCCTGCCTATTCTGTGTATGATTCTGCCTGATTATCTGCTCTACGGTTACTGTTTTACCCCTTTGGATTGATAGCCTGATTTGGACTGATGATTGTGTTTGGACCTTTTGCCTGCTTACTCGTCTCTGCCTTTTGGATCTCCCTTGTGTATGTTGAAAGATTGGACTGCTGTTACGGTACTGACTCTCTGCCTATTAATAAACTTAATAAACTTCTGCAAATGGATTCTAACGCCGCCTCAGCCTCACTGTTACAGAATACTTCGAATCCAGCGGAACTTGCAAGCAGCCTTCGCCTATCAAAGTGAGGTATTAAAGGGATACCAGGATCAACTGGCTAAACTCCAGTCTGTCAATGAGCACCTGACTCACTACATCCAGTCTCTTCCATCGACCACGCCGAAGACGGTAAGCTTTGCATTACCTGATAAATTTGATGGATCTGCGGAGCAATGTAGAGGCTTTGTTCGTCAAGTCAAGATTTACTTTGATAACCAGGAAGACAAGTTTCAGTCAGATGAAAAGAAATGCGCTTTCATGATGACGTTATTATCTGGCAAGGCGATCGACTGGGCTGCGGCAGTTTGGGAAACGGATGTGCGTTTTAGAAGATCTTTTGATTATTTCATCCAACAACTGCGAGAAGTGTTTGAATATCCTGCTGGGGGCAAGGATATATCAACGCAGATTTTACATATGTCACAAGGTAACCGTACAGCTGCTGAATATGCCATCTTATTTAGAACGCTCGCTGCTCAGAGCGGATGGAATGATGTTTCACTGAAAGCCGTGTTCCAACAGAGCCTCAACACTGATCTGCAGGCAGAGCTGGCTTGTAAAGGGGAGAATGTATCGTTTTCTGACTTTGTTACTCTCACCATAAAAATTGACAATCTGATGAGACAAGCCCTGAGACGAAGAAATACAAGAGGATTTCAACAAGTTCCGCCAACCATCAATCAACCTATGACAACATCAACCACCAAACCAAATGATGAACCGATGCAACTAGGTCTCTCCAGATTATCTGAGGAGGAAAGAATGAGACGACGTCAACTCTGACTATGTTTTTACTGCGGTGAAGCAGGCCATCGCAGTCAAGGGTACCCACACAAGGCCCAAACAACCTCTCGGGTAAATATTGAACACTTTTTACTTCCAACTAACAAGTCCTTCAAGATCCCTATTAAGCTAAAGACTGAAGATATTTCTATTTCATTAACAGTGATGATCGATTCTGAAGCAGCTTTGAACCTCATTAACAAAGATCTCATCAAAAAATATAACATTCCTACCCAACCATGCAATCCCCCCATCAAGATCAAAGCTGTCAACGATACCTCAATTGGAGAGGGCATATTTCATCAGACCAAGCCATTAACACTCCAAGTTGGTTTATTTAATCAATAATTAATCTCACTGTATGTCATTGACTCCCCTAAACATGAAGTGATCCTCGGATTTCCATGACCCCTTCATTTCCTGGCATCAGGGTGAGTTGACCAAGTGGTCCACTTTCTGTGAGAATCATTGTTTTTCCCAAGTTCCCCAACCGTGGATAGAAACTAGCATAGAAAGCCCAGAAGTTAGCAAGACAGTCAACATTCCCAATTGTTATGACGATCTGGCAGAAGTCTTTAGTAAAACCAAGGCCACACAATTACCCCTCCATCGTCCTTGGGACTGTGCCATCGATCTACTTCCCAATGCAATGCCCCCAAAAGGTAAGATCTACCATCTGTCCAGAAAAGAAACCCAAGTCATGGAAGAATATATTGAAGAGGCCCTTAGCTCAGGATTCATCCAACCCTCCACGTCTCCAGCTGCAGCAGGTTTTTTCTTTGTTGAAAAGAAAGATGGAGAATTAAGGCCTTGTATTGATTATAGAGGACTTAACAATGTTACCGGGAAATTCTGCTACCCCCTTCCACTGGTTCCTTCAGCACTAGAACAGCTCCGTGAGGCTACCATTTACACCAAATTTGACCTACGGAGTGTATATAACCTGATCAGAATTAAAGAGGGCGATGAATGGAAAACTGCCTTCCTCACCACTAGGGGGCACTATGAATATCAGGTTATGCCGTATGGGCTTGCCAATGCTCCAGCCATTTTCCAGTCGTTCATTAACAAGATTTTCCGGGACCTTCTGAACCAGTACGTAATAGCCTACATTGATCACATCTTGATTTACTCAAAGTCTGAAGATGAACATATCAACCATGTCAAGACCGTCCTCTTTCGTCTACTAGCAAACCAATTGTATATCAAGGCAGAAAAATGTGAGTTCCATGTCAGACAAACGTCATTCCTGGGTTACCATATCAGTCACCAAGGAGTAAGAATGGATGAATCTAAGGTCAAAGCAGTCACAGAATGGCCACAACCATCCACCATAAAAGAGCTTCAAAGGTTCCTGGGGTTTGCCAACTTCTATAGACGCTTCATCAGAAATTACAGTATGATTGCTTCCCCTCTGACTTCCCTCCTGAACGGAAAGCCTTCAAAGTTGAAGTGGGCTGAGGAAGCCAGCCAGGCATTCGGTACATTGAAGGAAAGGTTTACAACAGCCCCCATCCTGAAACATCCTTACCCCAATCTTCCATTTGTGGTGGAGGTAGACGCTTCGAACTGCAGAATCGGAGCTGTGCTCTCCCAACGTCATGGCCAACCTGGTAAACTGTATCCATGCGCATTCTTCTCAAGAAAGTTAAATGCAACTGAAAGAAACCATGATGTTGGGAGAGCCATCGAGCAATGGAGACACTGGTTAGAAGGGGCAATCCATCCATTTCAAGTAATAACTGATCACAAAAATCTTGAATACATCAAGAGTGCCAAACGACTAAATCCACGGCAGGCTCGTTGGTCGCTTTTTTTCACCCGATTCCAGTTTACAGTGACATATCGCCCAGGCAGTAAGAATAGTAAGGCAGATGCTCTATCCAGGCAGTATGATCTCCCCATTGAAAGCCTCACACCAGAATGCATACTCCCACCTTCTATTGTCATCGCTCCTATCACCTGGGACATAATGGAGGAAATACAAAGGGAACAACTACAAGAGCCAGCACCTGTCAACTGCCCACCAGACAAACAGTATGTTCCACAAAATCTACGTCACAGAGTGATGCAATGGGTCCACACTTCTGTCAGTTCAGGCCATCCAGGAATATCCCGCACTCTTCACTTACTGCAAAATTCATTCTGGTGGCCCTCGATGACCAAGGACGTCACTACTTATGTCAAAACCTGTCAAGTCTGTGCCCAATCAAAGACCCCCAAGGAGTTACCTTCAGGTCTCCTCCAACCACTGCCTATCCCACAACGTCCCTGGTCCCATCTATCTATTGACTTTGTCACAGACCTGCCTCTGTCCAACAGCTTCACTGCTGTCCTAGTTATTATTGACCGTTTCTCCAAATCTTGTCGTTTGGTTCCTCTAAAAGGACTTCCCACAGCCATGGAGACTGCACACGCACTGTTTCATCAAGTCTTTCGAATTTATGGTATACCAGATGATATCGTCAGTGATAGAGGAACCCAGTTTACGTCCCAAGTTTGGAAAGCATTCTGCAAACATCTTGACATCAACATAAGCCTCACGTCAGGATACCACCCTCAGGCAAATGGACAAGTCGAACGGTTAAATCAAGAGATAGGCAGATATCTACGATCATATTGTAGCCGAGAACAACACCGCTGGTCTGAGTTCCTTCCATGGGCTGAGTACACACAAAATTCATTGACTCACTCATCCACTGGTTTGATTCCCTTCCAGTGTGTCCAGTGTATCAACCCCCTTTGTTCCCGTGGTCTGGCGAACCCTCATCGGTCCCTGCGGTGGACGATTGGTTCCGGCGTAGTGAGAGGGTGTGGAACAGCGCATATGTACGTCTTCAGAGAGCCGTAAGAGTACAGGAACTCCAGGCCAACAGACGACGTCGCCCACATCCTCCCTACCAACCTGGCCAACGGGTCTGGCTTTCTACGAGGAACCTCAAATTGCGGCTACCAAGCAGGAAGCTCAGCCCCAGGTATGTTGGTCCTTTCAAAATTCTAAGAAGAATAAATGAGGTCACATATCAGTTAGAGCTTCCTGCTAACTATCGTATCTCTCCATCCTTTCATGTTTCACTCCTCAAACCGGTCCACCCGGAGGCTGACCCCGACAATGAGGCTCGAGAGCCGCCACCGCCGCTGGATGTTGATGGAACCCCAGCTTACAAGGTGAATGAGTTACTGGACTCAAGACGGAGAGGGGGTCAGCTTCAATATTGATATCGATATCGACGATACTGGGCTTGAAAATATCGGTATCGGATCGAAAATAAAATAAGAGGTATCGCCCATCCCTAGTCGTCTGATGAAATCAAATACAAGATAAATACAATAGCTGTGCTGAAATTTCGGGTATACTTGCATGTAAAATTAGAGAAGCAACATAATATCTGGTTTAAAGTGCTGCTCCTCTCAGCCGCTCGCTGAACAGAGCAGATGCAAAGCCTACCACATACCACAAACCATATATTTTCGCAATCGCGTGTTTTTGTCCATATTGTCTATGAGTCCGTCTTGGACTTTCTGCACAACAGCACCCTCCGGCTACGAGTATGAATGAAACATAAACTGCATGAGGGTGATGTGAAGCTGTTCACATCACCTGGATACGCATAAAACAGGTCATGCACAGACTACCCCTGTCTCTTTGAATTTAAATCGATATTTATTCAAACGGCCCTTGAATACCTCTATATGAACATGCTTGCCCAAAAAAGTGCGGGGGATGAATTTACGTGTTATTAAAAGTGGGGGGACACATCCCCCGCGCATTCTACACCCATGGGTTTAGGTGTAGGGTTAGAGTAAGGGCATAGTAATGTTATATAAAAAATATTACATCTATGGAATGTCCCCACCAAAAATGGAAATGACTGTGTGTGTGTGTGATTTAATGACCATGAATTAATAAGTAATTTGTTAATATGAATAATATGAAAAGTGGGCACTATAAAGTTACATTAAAATTAAGGTAAAAAAAAAAAACTATTCAGAAAAAGTGACTGAAAATTGCAGGGATACAGGAACACAACTGAGCAATGATTCAAATGAACAGTAAATCATTTTGGGAAACAGATGATTAAAAATTGTTCAAATGAAGCAACTTACTAAAATAAACGTCCCAGTGCTGTTTTAAAGAGATACTAGTATTGTGTATTTGATTATTGCTTCAGCTTGCTCTGAAGGCTGTAATTTGGTTGTAAGTTCAAACTTGTATTTTCTTTCTGTGTAGCACATCACTTTAAGAAAGATAGGAGATGCTATCGACTGGGTGCACCTGAGAGAAGTTGGCAGTAAAAAAGAAAGCAGCCATAGTTGCTGTGCAGTCTCGGTTGAATGACCATGATTTGTTTGGACAGTGGTGGGGGCCCCATTTAGGCCAACAGCTTCTATTGTCTTTTGTTTAGCTGTAGGGGGAGGAGACCAACCAATATCCCTTGGTGAGATCGACTGCAGAAATAAACTGGCTTCCCTGAGTTAGTTCACTCCAGTCAGGATGGACTCCTGAAGCCATTACAAAAGGTTTCTGTCTTGTAACTACTACTTGTGAGATAACACTGTAATAATAAAAAAAAAAATGTGTTGGCTTTTTTACCCTTGTGAAAAAAGTGCACTTAATTGTACTTAATGTGCATTTGAAGTGTATTTCAAATTATGAAAGTGTGAATGTGTGTGTGATATATATATACTTAGGTATACCAATTAGGTATACTTAAAGTAAGTACACTTTTTTTAACACACCTACACTTTCGAAAATATTTTCTTTAAAGTACTTTTTTTAATCATTAAAGGAAATTGAAAGTGTAAAAAGCATAATCAGAACCCTTTAAAAATATAGTGTGTAATGTTGCTGTTTGAGCATGAAAAAGATCTGAAGTCCACTCCGAAGGGAGTTATTCACTATATCAGTAAGTTCTGTAAGTAACTCCCTCACATGCCTCAATTGCAGTCCTAAGTTTTCTTCCGGGAATGTACAAGCCACAATATCACCAGTTTAAATAATTCCTGCCCAAGGCATGCCCAAGTGGCCGAGGCGCGTTAGAAGTGTGTTAGTAGTGTTGTCTCCACGTCCAAAAGACCATGTTTCACAGATCTAATATACAGATGCGATTTCTTTCCCAACTGTTTACATTTTTTTGGACTTGTGTGTTTTTTGTGTGCTTTTGACATAACCTTGCTTGTATTTGACAGGTGACGCAAAAGAGAACTCCAGCATAGCTGGAGTTTAAAATGACAAGGCTTTAAAAGGCATGCAGATGTTTTGTTTGTTGTGGGTGGAGCAGTGTTTCTAACTATTTTCAATGCAAAAGTCGCAAAATGTCACCAGACAACATAATACGCTAATTTGAATATTTATGGAGTCATTGTTGTATTTGCATTCTGCCTCCTGTCAGCTCTTTTCATCTGTTTGCTTGTCTTCTACTCTCTGTGTTCACATACTGTATTTAACGCAGTTCATAAATTGGGGAAGAAGGAGGCGGGAACTAGCAGACTTTTAACAAAACCTTTATTACTCGTCCTTCACTGTCATCACTACTTCTTTTATCCTTCTAGAGCTTTTGTGTGTTGCAGGTGTCGCTCATTATCATTTACTCCACCGGCCTCGCTCTGCTCCCATGGCTCTCGGCCCCACCCCACCCCACCCACCTCATCACACTGTATTTAATACTACCATATTCCCAATAAAGCTGTTCTCATTTACCTATTTTTCTGTTTTTGTTGTCAGACAATGGAACACATATGAAATGTACTATACATGTTCACAAGCAGTCACTTCTGAGCCATTTCAAGCTGCTGCTCTGCTAAAATATCCTGGTTTACAAATACAAAGTTCTGGCATGAAACTCTAGATGGCGCAGTCCGATAGGTCTAACTCAATCTGATATAATTATATCATTAGGGCCTTTCGCACCGCGGATTCTTAGTCCTCCTTTCCGTTCTTTCAATCGCTTTACGTATACGTCGACTTTCCATGTCCATTATTGTGAAACCCGCGAGACACAACAAAAACACAGCTCCGATCACAGCGTCCTCCATCCTACTGTTGTTAATGTGGTTGAACGCCACGCACAAATGACGACGCTGTTGACCGGCTTACGTCACTTCTTAGTACACACTGTCGGTGCGAATGCAACCCTTTAAATAGTACTGGGAAATAGTTCGCGCAAAATCGTCCCAGTACTTTAGTACTGTACATTTAGTTCTGGAACTAAAGCGGTGCGAAAGGCCCTATTATCACATGGCATAGTTGATTAGTTCTCTCCTGTATTGTCAGCCAATGAGCTTGCTGCTCAACATTCAAATATATTTGACTAGTGATTGCTGTAGCAGTAAAAAGAAGGCCCAATGTCAGCCATGAATAAACTAAATAAAGCAGAACTGGCCCAAATCTGGGCAACATTGATTTTAATTCTGGCCCAGATCCGGCCCAAATTCAACACCTTGCTTTGGCCCACATACTGTGAAGAATGATGGCACTTGGGCGGTCCACTCCTGTTTGCAAATTTGGGCCACAAGCAAGCCAAATGAAGGCCCAATATCAGCCATGAATAAACCAAATAAAACAGAACAGGCCCAAATCTGGGCCACATTGATTTTAATTTTGGCCTTGCCCCGACCCACATACCGTGAAGAATGATGGCATTTGGGTGGACCACTCCTGTTTGCCAGATTTGGGCCACAAGCAAGTCAAAGGAAGGCCCAGTGTCAGCCATGAATAAACCAAATAAAGCAGAACTGGCCCAAATCTGGGCCACATCGATTTTAATTCTGGCCCAGATCCAACACCTTACTCCGGCCCACATATTGTGAAGAATGATGGCACTTGGGCGGTCCTCTCCTGTTTGTCAAATTTGGGCCACAAGCAAGCCATAGGAAGGCCGCATGTCATCCATAACAATAAATACATAAAATAAAGTAGAATTGGCCCAAATCTGGGCCACATTTATTTTTATGCTGGCCCAGATCCGGCCCAGATCCAACACCTTGCTCCAGCCCACATACTGTGTGGAATAATGGCATTTAGGCAATCCAGTTCTGTTTGTCAGATTTGGGCCTCAAGTAAGCCTTAGCATTGCTGCATGTAAGCCAACCAAATAAACCAAAACTGGCCCTAATGTGGGCCACAGTTTATTTTTATTCTAACCCTGGGGCCTGATGTATAAACGTTGAGTACGCACAAAATGGGCATGGAAATGTGCGTACACAATTTTCCACACACATATCGGGATTTATAAAAAAATAAACTAGGCGTAAATATGTGCGCACCGTACGGACACTCTAGACCATGAGTTTGAAGATAATGAAGCACTCTTTTACTGGAGTGAGCGAAATAATGAAGCAAACAGAATGATTTTAAAGTCTGTTTTACATTTGACATACACATTTAGATTAAATATGACACTCTCAATAATGCAGTTACAGTGGTCCACAAGCAGGCCACTACACAGCCACATTTTAGCTAATAATGAACTAAATAAACCATAAATATACATTATCTCGGCCACACTAAGCCTTAAGGGAGTTATGCATCAACAATACTCAACATTAAACATTTATGGAGGACTTTTTTAAATTTATCTTTACAAATAAGTTCCAGAAACGTGTCCTACTTGATAAAATCATCCCGACCCAAGTTTCACACAAGCAGCAATTAAAATGTCACAGATAAATATTCAAAGACACATTCCAATACTTTAAAAATTGTTCTTCACAAGTTTGAACTTAAATGCTTCTCACTCAGTCTCTACCTACACAGTAAGTCTGTGAGTGTCATAGCTACACTGTGTTAAAGAGCGCACAACAAAGATGAAAGGTCATATATCATAAGTCTTTAATCCAACAAGGGTAAATCCAAACACAATGTAGCACAGCAACATTTAAGACATGTAGACGTAAGACCAGATAAACTCAAACTGAACATACAGGAACTTAAGTACTCAGACCAAACAAGTGTGACATCCAAGAAGTGGCCTCACTTGTCAAGTGTTACAACCATAAGTGGTCCTCATCTTTTTTATAATATATGGGGCATATTTGCCATGTCAAATGTGGGACAAGTTGGCTTACACACTGATTAGCCAATGCTGACTGTGCCGCATATTTGCATAAAAGTGGCCCAAATAGTTATTAATTATTTGGGCAATATTTGTCATTTTATACCATTATAGACCACATTTGCTGCATCATATAAGGGCCACTTTAGGCTCACAGCCACATTAGCCAGTGCTCACTGTGCCATATCTTTGCCAAAACTGGCCCAGATACGTTTGAGGATAACTGGGCAACAGTTGTGGCATCATATGCGGGCCACTTTAGGCTCACAGCTACATTAGCCAATGCTCACTGTGCCATATCTTTGCCAAAACTGGCCCAGATACGTTTGAGGATAACTGGGCAACAGTTGTGGCATCATATGCGGGCCACTTTAGGCTCACAGCTACATTAGCCAATGCTCACTGTGCCATATCTTTGCCAAAACTGGCCCAGATACGTTTGAGGATAACTGGGCAACAGTTGTGGCATCATATGCGGGCCACTTTAGGCTCACAGCTACATTAGCCAATGCTCACTGTGCCATATCTTTGCCAAAACTGGCCCAGATACGTTTGAGGATAACTGGGCAACAGTTGTGGCATCATATGCGGGCCACTTTAGGCTCACAGCTACATTAGCCAATGCTCACTGTGCCATATCTTTGCCAAAACTGGCCCAGATACGTTTGAGGATAACTGGGCAACAGTTGTGGCATCATATGCAGGCCACAGTGCTTACCATGCTATATCTTTCCCAAAACTGGCCCAGATACAGTTTTAATAACTGGGCCACATTTGTGGCATCATATGTGGGCCACTTTAGGCTCACAGCTACATTAACCAGTGCTCACTGTGCCATATCTTTGCCAAAACTGGCCCAGATATGTTTCAGGATAACTGGGCTACAGTTGTGGCATCATATGCGGGCCACTTTAGGCTCACAGCTACATTAGCCAATGCTCACTGTGCCATATCTTTGCCAAAACTGGCCCAGATACGCTTTAATGTACATGGGCCACATTTGCTGAAATATATGTGGACCACATTTGGTTTACACCCTGATTAGCCTTTGTCGATTGTGTCACATTTTTGCCAAAGTTGGCCCACATTTGGTTGGCACTATTTGGGCCATAATTACTGTTTATATATATTTTTACCAAGACCTCGTATTTGTTTCCTGTTGTATCTGCTGTTTATTTTTTATTTCTGTTGGATCTGTTTATTGTTTCCCCATACAGCGCTGTGTTCAATTGCAAACCAGCCATGAGACTTTCAGAAAAAAAGGTAACTGACTGTGTTTTCATGTTTTTTTTTTTTATATAGCATAACTGACCACTCAATAAATACTTTGGCCTTTCAGTCATATTCATTGCACATCCTCTGAATATTGCTGTGTGTGGAAGGGTTTTATTTTATGCTCTTCTATAAAACACAATTCACTATCAGACAAGATGCTTTTCCCCCTTCATGGCTTCCTTCCTTATGTTCCTCATCCTTCCTTTTTTTATCTTCTTTGTCTAATTGGAAAGGGTCAGCCTCTGGGGCAATGTCCTCATATCCTGATTTTATCAAGAACTTTTATATTACGAGACATAAGAAAGGGTAATTTGGAAAATAATGTCTTAGGCTATGATTGCTGCACAAATGACTGGTTGAAAATATCTTCTGGTAGGGTTCCCGTTCCCATGCCTACCACAGGATCTTGTTCTCTTTTTATTGAAGTAATTTATACACCAATGTGATGAACGTCCATTAGTGCCTCAGTTTTACAGCTTCTTGTATTATTTCTTTGCCTGGAAGGCTGAATACTTGATCGATCTAGATCAGGAAAAAATAATTGTGCACATGAATGTGTGTGTGCATGTGAATGGCTAATGAACATTTATGAAATTGCACAGAATCAGATGTATGAAGGTTGCGTAAGTCTAGTATAAAACCTAAAACAAATTAAACCTCCACTTAATGCCATTCATTGGCATTGCCTTTTTAATTGCATCCAAGAGTCTGAGACCACATTGAACATTTAAATCTGGATATAAATATAAAGGAGTAAAAAAGTCAAATTTATTCAAACATCACATATTTATGAAATGAAAATGAATAATATTTTAAATTCTGCTCTGTGTCTAAGTCAAATGTCAGTTTTTGACATTGGTCAATATAAACGAAGCACAAGATGCTCTTTGTAACATTTGCAAATCATGCTGGATAACATTGATAATCAGATTATATATAATCTCAATATGTACTGAATTTATGAACAGTACATTCATTATGTTGGCATTGTGTTATTTAATCTATGTACTAACAACAACCATGAAAAACCCAAAGAACTCAAACTCAGATTAGTGTAGCAACACCATTCTCAAAGTGATTGACATTAGTTAAGTTCATTCACGCTAGCTCAATTTGCTAGCTAACAGTAGTGATAGAAATTCATGGAAGTTCACTCCGGTACCTACAGCACCTCGTTCATAGTCTAATGGCATAGCAAAATGTCCATACATCTCAACAGATGCAGTATGTCATTCAGGAATTTGGAACCCACTGCAATAGGCCAAATTATGCATCTGTAGATTATCTGTAAATTCTTACACTATATTCAAATGTTCAGTCATAAGCATTTTTTAATAAATACTTTCATTCAGAAAGGATAACTTATATGAAATAACTCCATATAAAACATACATGAAATTACCCTGTAGCAGATCTATACAGGTGGAGCTGGGGGAGGTGGAGGGTTCTGAAGTGTGCTGCAACTGCTACAGCAAGCATTAGCCAAGTATGTGAATTGGATGTGAAAATAAAGTAGGAGCTTTGAACTTTGCATTTGAACTTTCCTAAAAAGAAGAAAAAGAAGAAAAATAAAGACTGACATCTTTATTTAACCTAAATCTGTAATTACAGTTATTTAATTTTAGTTATATAATTCATATACATATCATTTATATCATTTCATATAATTTAGTTATATTTACATTTATATTTAGTCATTTAGCGTCTTACAAATGAGGACAATAAAAGCAGTCAAAACTAACAAAAAAGCAACAATATATAAGTGCAAATGACAAGTCTCGGTTAGCCTAACGCAGTACACGTAGCAAGGTGTATATATATATATATATATAT
>NW_015649405.1:394867-401229 GCF_001515625.1 Sinocyclocheilus rhinocerous | reverse complement strand
TATATATATATATATATATATATATATATATATTACACATTAATATTGATCTTACTGTAGGACTATAAGAGACCTATTTCAAAAACAGTCAAAAATCTTACCAACCACAAACTTTTCGGTATAGTGTATACTGTATACTATATGTTGTTCATATCATTGGTATACACAAATCTCTTTCAACTGTTCTCTAAGCATTTTGCTCTATATAGTTTAAGGTTGTAAGTTCAACAGTTCCTCAAGTGGATGAAGTCATTTTGGAGTTTGATGGTCTTGAAGACCTTGCACTTTTAGCGCACAGTAGGTGATGCTGTTTCCAGATGAATGGGTCTTAATTTGTCGGAGGAGAGTTGCTGCTCTACCAAGTGTGAAAACTCACTCATGGGGTGACTACAGCAATTGACAAGTGGCTCAATAGTCCTGAGCCACAAGTGCTCCTCAAAACAGCACTTTACTGTGGCCTTCACGTCTAACCTTTGCAGGTCAAATTAATGACTGTCTTGATGATTCTATCTCAATAATCTCTGTATGTTCTCCAAGAAATTTTTTTTAAATATTTGTGATATGTGATCAGTACACCAATTGTTTTAAAATGCAATGTGAAAAAACAATCTACACAATTCCATATGAAAGCAGAAGATCTTTTCTCAGTTACACACTGCAAGGCACACAATAGTACAAGACAGTTGAATCACATATTACAATAGTTTCAATGTTACATAATACTGTTGTATCTCTTTTGAAAAGGTGCTCAACTGAAACAAAGGAGGTTCTGCAGTTAGATTGTACACTTTATATTGTAAATCAATTCATCCAAGGTTTGAAATAAAAGACTCAATATGCAAGATGTATTGTAACAATGAAGCAGAGCATAAACCATATGAAACTGAAAGTAGAGCTGAATGATTCTTATATGAAAGCGATCACATTGACCTTTTCTTTCTCTCTCTCTCTTTTCAGACTAAAGAAACCTGATATTCTAAAAATCTGATTATTTTTCTGACTGTGTGAAAAAAAAACTAAAAGATCAAAGAAACTGCAATAGTTTAAAATTGTTTTCAATATATTCAGTATTTCCATAATTTTTCTCAGCAGCTATTACTGTAACACAATCACAAATCTTGTTTACATTCACAGAAGCAGTCTTGATTTATCATTTTATGTATGATCAGTTTGATTTATATGATTCAACTTTTTTAAATGTAAAATTATTTTTTTTTAAATAAATAAATAATTAAAACGAGTAATAAAAAACTAAATTATGAAGTGGCCTATGGCTGTACAAAATGAAATTCCTAACCTAAATGGCAGAGTCATAATTCAGTCCCAAGTAGCAGCCTGGTCTAAAGCCATTATTTGGGGTCGGCTATTTTTTGGTGCCAATCTATCAGTGTATCAGTGTCTGAACTCTCAGTTACATTACATCATAAAAGAACAGCTCAGGTTCTTCATTTGAATGCTACTAATTCAAGGGATGTCACACTTTAATCTAGTTTCTCACTCTTTTAACTTCACATTTTTGAGGGACTTTCTCTTCAGCCATATCAGAAACAACACTGTTGTCACGTGTTTGTTCCCGTTGAGTTCCTGTTTTCCTTATTTGGTCCTTCCTGTTCCTGTCCCAATGTAGTTTGATTTGTTCCAGGTGTGTCTCATTATTAGTTATCCTCTTCACCTGTCTGCCCCTCGTCATCTGCAC
Source organism: Sinocyclocheilus rhinocerous (assembly GCF_001515625.1). Taxonomy (NCBI): domain Eukaryota; kingdom Metazoa; phylum Chordata; class Actinopteri; order Cypriniformes; family Cyprinidae; genus Sinocyclocheilus; species Sinocyclocheilus rhinocerous. The sequence goes on along the minus strand of NW_015649405.1, from coordinate 399,533 downwards.
TATTTAGTTCTAGCCCGTTGAGTTCTCCCTTGTCTGGAATTGTATGTCAATGTCAACTCTTTGTGCTATGTGTGATTCCCCGTGATTGAATTAAACGCCTTCGTTTTGTATTCCTGGTCTCCTCGTTCCTCGCTCCGTGCTCTTCACACTACCACCAGCCGTGACAACTGTGTTCACTTTTTTATTTAAATATCAGTTTTCAAAGTGATTCATCTCTGAAAAGGTTACCAGATGCATGAATCTGATGGTCATTTGAAATTCTTTTGGGATGAGAGAGACCCATTTTCTTGCCTAATAGGAAATCAAATCAAATAAATGTTTTCAAACTTCTCTTGCAGTGCTTCCTGTTCAATGCATTTTGATCCGCTCAAAGATGTCTGTTCCGCTGACTGAAGCTCTGCAAATTGCCAAAGCAATCAATAGCACAAACTTTTCTCTGAAGATGACAGCAGAATAAGATTTGTTTTGATATCTAGATAATCATTTTCTGCTTCTAAGGTTCAGACTATTTCTGTTTTATTTGCCTTGGTCTTTTATTTCATGACAGTGAAAGCTCCATTTAAAAAAAAAAAAAAAAAAACAGCAACGTCAACAATGTAAACAGAACAAAACAGACCAAGGATGTAACCACATATTCAGGATCGGGGGAACCAAACATAATAATTTAAGAATTAAACTTCTGAAAAGGCAAGTACTTAAATGCTAGGGTGACAAGCCCTATATAGAGAGACTAAAAAACTACAGGGAGATGTCCCCCTCAATGTCTGTGGTGGTATGTTGTGATTAACTATGGCAATTGATTTTCTGTCATTTTGTTTTAGGTTCAGTTGAAACTGAACGTTTAATAATCTTGTAGGTAAAGCATGTAATTTCTACAAAAGCAAACACAATTTCAAAAATAATTAGATATTTTTTTAATTACACAATTTTACCACTATTTTAATTAGTTCCCTTGTGATTAAGTACTGCATTGGGGAAGTCGTGGCCTAATGGTTAGAGAGTCAGACTCGTAACCCAAAGGTTGCGGGTTCGAGTCTCGTACCGGCAGGGATTGTAGGTGTGGGGAGTGAATGTACAGCGCTCTCTCCCACCTTCAATACCACGACTGAGGTGCCCTTGAGCAAGGCACCGAACCCCCAACTGCTCCCCGGGCGCCGCAGCAAAAAAATGGCTGCCCACTGCTCCGGGTGTGTGTGTTCACTGCTGTGTGTGTGCGCACTTTGGATGGGTTAAATGCAGAGCACTAATTCCAAGTATGGGTCACCATACTTGGCCACATGTCACTTCACTTTCATAAGAAAATAATTTAACATTGAAAACATCGCACACTTATATATCATGTTTTACATTTTTAGCTGTACATTTTTCCTGCTGTGTCTTATTTTCTTTCTTTGAATCATGATGTCTCCTTCTTATGCGTTTGTGGGATAGATAGATAGATAGATAGATAGATGGATGAATAGGACCAGAGGGCAAACATTTAAAGATAAATCATCTGCCCCTAAATTGTTTTGCAAAGATGTTTCATTTATTTTCAGCAATATTCTTAGCCATGTTTTCAATTTTTTTTAAATGACAATAAATTACAACTTATCAAATTGAGTAAAATTATTACTCTGATTACTATTCATTAAAAATACAATAAATGACTTACCAAGAGACACATATAATTGCACCACAGGTCTATTTATTAACCATTGAGCATTAAACAATATTGTGATAAAGTTAATGTACCAGTGTGTCCGGGGAATTCAGCCTAATTGCAGTATGTCTCCAGTGGTTAAGAAAACAGTCTCTGTCAAATGCTATTGCATTTTTCAAACTCAACAGAGCAGAACAATACACTGGAGTACCGATTTAAATCAGGCTGGAACATTCAATATTCAATCTCAAAATGGATTCATACACAAGATATATAGTTTTTATTCCTTCTTTCTTTTGTAGATACTTTGCTCATTAGCAAGCATTTGAACAAAGCTGAAAGAATATCACAATTGACTGTGGTTTTTATACCATAGCAGTTTCTTCCCTTCATGACATGCACAGCGTTAACAGATTATATGTTCGGCCAAGGGTGGAATCACAAGTATGACTAAGTATTTACTGACATAATTTCATTATTTATTTTGTAATTAAAGTATGCCATTCGTATGCATCTTTGAATTAAATTGATCAATATTTTATCATATTGTTATTGTCACGCATTCAAGCACTGTCTGTCTGTTTGCATCAATATTAACTGTTTTATTTGTTGATTTATCTACATTAATGTCTGATTTTTGGGTGCTCCTCAGATCGAGGCCCCTGACAATCAGATGCCTCGGGCCTCAAAGCTAAAATAATAAAACACAAATAAATGTGCAGTCATTTTAAAACAAAACTCACGTGGGTATACTGAGCTTTTCACTCACATCTAATTTACACTAATTAAAGAGAAAAATAATAACTTAGAGGCCTAAGTGCACACATTTGTTTTTGAAGCAGTTAATTAATTATGAAGGTGTTTGTTCTGTTATTGTCTCATTTAAAGTGCATTAAAAATCCCAAAGAGATTCTGCATTAAATTAAAATTAATAATATTATAAACATGTTGGGATTTAGGGATTGTAAACTTTGGTTATTTACTAATAAAACCAAATATTATTCACTCTCCAACAAATATTTTTGGTTAAATTTGTCTATGAATTATGCATTAAATGCATTATTTTGCCAAAAAGCATAAAGTAAAAAAACAAAAGATGCAAAAGATATCCGTGATTGTTCAGTAATAAATTAGATTAATATCATTTCAGCAGACAGGCGAGTTTGGTATCTTGCGGTTACAGAACAAATCCCCTCATCTCAATTCAGTTTTACCAAAACCATCAGTCTGGTGCTCTTGGCTTACAAAAAAGCAAAGCCTTATGCTTTTATTAAGCCATACAGAGCAGTCCCTCTCGCTCCCATGTAGCTGAAATTGGAATACATCTCAGGCCTTGTAGTCGCCCCCACAAATTATTCATTCTGCAGTCTGATTAGGGACTCCCCTGCTGGGATGTTGAGAGCAGAATGGTGACAGGTATCTGAGTGGCTCCCTCCATGGGGCCCGACTGCCAGAGAGAGAGAGGAGGTCGCCTGCTGAATGCAATACTGTCAGCTCAGACATTCCACTGCTCTCACCTTATTTCAATCCTGACGCATTCATATGTGCTTTATTTACTTAAAAGAGGGGTTTCGTTGAATGCTCAGGACAGAATCTTCACCAGATTGAACCAGAAATCCTAAATCCTAAAAATGCTGAATTCAGTTTTACCAAAACCATCAGTCTGGTGCTCTTGGCTTACAAAAAAGCAAAGCCTTATGCTTTTATTAAGCCATACAGAGCAGTCCCTCTCGCTCCCATGTAGCTGAAATTGGAATACATCTCAGGCCTTGTAGTCGCCCCCACAAATTATTCATTCTGCAGTCTGATTAGGGACTCCCCTGCTGGGATGTTGAGAGCAGAATGGTGACAGGTATCTGAGTGGCTCCCTCCATGGGGCCCGACTGCCAGAGAGAGAGAGGAGGTCGCCTGCTGAATGCAATACTGTCAGCTCAGACATTCCACTGCTCTCACCTTATTTCAATCCTGACGCATTCATATGTGCTTTATTTACTTAAAAGAGGGGTTTCGTTGAATGCTCAGGACAGAATCTTCACCAGATTGAACCAGAAATCCTAAATCCTAAAAATGTTGACTTCATTAAAATGTTTGACCTTTATATCGAGCATGTATAATTTACAGTGTTTAATGTCTCAGTGTGGTGATATTGTTGAGCGCATGTTACGTACATCATATAATAAATTAATCTTACAAGTTAATGAAAAATGGCGCTTTGATGGCCCAGTTGTTTTCCACAGAGATCTGACCCACTAATTGTCAGACTCGGTTCCTTGTTTTGTGTGTGTTTTGCTCCCCATGTGCCTTCCTTGCCCTTATTTGGTCCTTCCCATTCCTGTCATGATTATTGTGTTTCATTAGTTCCAGGTGTGTCTCGTCATCCCCTCGTCAAGTCCTGTGTATTTATAGTGAGTCCTATTCTGAGATTCTCTGTCTGGTATTAAACGTCCGTTGGTTCCTGTACTACGTGTGAGTTAATAAATCCCGTTCCCTTTCATGGGAACTTCAAACTGCGTCCTCTAGGGGTCGCTATGGGGAACGCCTCGTCGTGACCCGTGTCTGAAGTATACATTGAAAAAACACCAACAACACGTTGGCCGGCGACAGCCATGACGTCACTACCGTTGCGACTATAGTATAAATAGGCGCCGGGAGAACACATCATCCTCTTCTTCGTCTTCACTGACTGTTTTGTTTGAAGCGTGCATTTCTGTGGTAAGAGCAATCTCTATTCATATCATTATGGCGAGCGCTAGCAAAGCGTTTAGAGCATGTGTGCATCCTTGTTGTCGTTGTTCAACATCTGATGACACACACGATCTATGTGTTATTTGTTTGGGCGAAGAGCATGCACGCGATGTCCCCGAGGGGGCAATCGGCGTGCACTGCAAGCGTTTTTCCAATGAAAAAGCTCCGCTCTCGTTTGTCTCTCTTTTCAAGGAAAGAGGGGCAGCCATCTGCTTCCCACACGGAGGCACGGAGGAGAATGAGCTCGTGGGGATCGCGGGTGGATCTGGCCGATGAGTT
>NW_015649405.1:394220-394678 GCF_001515625.1 Sinocyclocheilus rhinocerous | reverse complement strand
GATGATGTTATTTCATTAACATCGTCTGATCCAGGGGCCAGTGCTCTGCTGGGTTCAGCCCAGAAAAAGGAGGAAATGTCTGAGGAGGGCAAAGAAGCTGAGGCTGAGCCTTCCCAATCCTCCTGCCCTGCGTATGATGAGTCTATGAAGTTATGGATCACGCCACGGCGAGGCTTTACTTGCCATGAAGCGGGCGACGAAAGTGACGTTGCGAGGTCATCTCGATGAACGTTATTTTTCTGGCCATAACCATCCAGCTCAGGTGAGCCTTCCTTTCTTCCTGTTTTCCATACAGAGATCGCGAAGGAATGGAAGAGGCCGTTTTTTCCTCACGCAACCATCGATTCCAGCATACGAGTTATGCCAACATCGAGGCGATGCGCGAAAGCGGTTATGAGAAGAGAAGCCCCTATAGAGAGACGCTGGCCAGCTATCTCTCTATGGGTGAGACGTCCTCT
>NW_015649405.1:388985-393790 GCF_001515625.1 Sinocyclocheilus rhinocerous | reverse complement strand
GTTGAGGCGGTGGTCGAGAAGTTCAGGGAGGCAAAGTCGCGCTCAGCGGCCTTCACGAAGGTCCAGGTCTGAGCCCGAACAACCCAGGGGTCCTGGCCCATCTCGGTTTGAGGATCAGAGACGGGCACAGAAGGCTAGTGTCGCTGCTTGCGCTCCTCCCCTGCCTGCGGGTAGGGGTAGGAAGATTCGCGGGTCAAAGGAAGGTAGGTAAAAGACCTAAGGGATGTGATCCAGACAGGGCGTCAGCGCTTTTGTCCGGATCAGAGTGATACCTCAGTATCTACTCATTTCCTTCGGGGGTCTTACATCTGCCCTTATCTTCCCCTTCCTAATTCCCCTGTAACCACCATCTCTCCACCTGACCAAGGTTAGGTGGGAAATTTCCTGCATATTAGTCTCCTATGCTGGACCTATTAGGTTTGGATGGTTCTATGGCTTCATAGTGACCATCTTACTGATGGTCCGGTCTAGAGGCTTCTTCGGACAGAGCTCCGACGCGGGAACCATGAGAGAAATGTGCGGTAGCCCCTGTGTGACAGGCCAAGACTTAGTATGATTCTAGGCTCTTGGTCGTATTCCCTTAAAGGAATCTATTCCTGATTCCAAGCCTTGAGCTCTACCCCGGGCCCAGGAGTTCTGGCCCTAACAGGTAAGTTTTTTGGGGTATGTAGCCTAGGCCTTTGACCGTAGGGAATAATGTCACTGACAGCCGTCTAATGTCCCAGGGGCAACTCCCATGGCAATATGGTAGAGTTGGTACTTAGTGCTCGCCATGGCTTCTGGCATGCACTCCCTTCAGCATGGTGGCATGGGTATACCGTTCCCCATAGCAACCCCTAGAGGATGCGGTTCGAAGTTCCCATGAAAGGGAACTTCTCAGGTTACGTATGTAACCATGGTTCCCTGAGTAGGGAACGAGACACTGCGTCCTCTAAGTTTCTTGCCATGCTGCGGACGCAAGCATCAGACGAAGAAGTGAATGATGTGTAGCTCCCGGCGCCTATTTATACTATAGTCACACGGTAGTCACAAGGTAGTCACACGGTAGTGACGTCATGGCTGTCGCCGGCCAACGTGTTGCTGGTGTTTTTTCAATGTATGCTTCAGACACGGGTCACGACGAGGCGTTCCCCATAGCGACCCCTAGAGGATGCAGTGTCTCGTTCCCTACTCAGGGAACCATGGTTACATACGTAACCTGAGACGTTTTCTATGTTCTCCGATGTCTCCTCGCTCCTTCGTCTCCTCGTTCCTACACAGTAGCAGCAGTCTGTGACAGAATACCAGACCATCAAAAAGTGAGCAGCGCCTCTTCTCCCCGTGTTTCTTTTCCATTTTTTATAGTGTTTTTGTTTTCCCATTTGTTTCTCCCCGCGGCAAGGAAGTCGCTGTTCGCTCAAGCCCGCCGGCCATTCCCGAGTCAGGTTTGCCGGCCGCGCCCTTGACCCAAGACCGCCGGCCAACGCAACGACAAGGCCGCCAGCCGCCCAGTTCACCCGTAATCAGAAGAGGAGGAAGAGGAGAAATGACTGGCTCAGGGCCCTCTTCCTCGCCTGAGAGCGCGCCCGAGTGCTCGCGTCAGTGTCGGCTCCAGCCCCAGAGCTCGCTCCAGTGGGAGCTCCAGCCCCAGAGCTCGCTCCAGTGTGGGCTCCAGCCCCAGAGCTCGCTCCAGTGTGGGCTCCAGCCCCAGAGCTCGCTCCAGTGTCAGCTCCAACCCACGAATCTAGCCCGGTGAGGGCTCCTGAATATTTCTTTGAAAAAATTAATTAAAAAAAAATCAGTAACACTTTATTTTACAGTGTCCTTGTTACACATATACTTACTAATATAATAACAATACATTATGCATAATTGCATGCAAGTAACCCTAAGCCAAACACTAATCCTAACCCTAACCATATAATAAGTACATGTAGTTAATTAATATTACTAAGTACTTAAATATATAATTACACTGTAACAAGGAAACCTTAAAATAAAGTATAACCAAAAAACCTTTCAAACTCCAAACTTCTGAATGCACTTCCATTCATTACTTGCATATGTGGTTTTTACATATTTCTAGTCCAACTTTGTGATTATTTATTTAAAACAGATTCTGAAACGTAGATTTCCAGTGGGATCTCAGACATTTGGACCCCACTGTATACAGTCATGGACAAAAATTTTGGCAGTGACATAAATTTTGTGTTTTTCAAAGTTTGCTGCTTCAGTATTTGTAGATTAGATAATTTTTCCACATGTTTCTATGGTATACTGAAAAACAATGATAAGCATATCAAAAGTTTTAAAGGCTTTTATTGGCAAAAAAATATAATGAGTCAATAGAGTCAGTCTTGACCATTGTTCTTCATAACCTCTGCAATTCGCTCTGGCATGCTGGATATTAGGTTTTGGGCCAAATCCTGACTGATGGTGATCCATTCTTTCCTTATTAGTTCTCGGAGTTTATCACAATTTGTGGGCTTCTGCTTGTCCATTTGCCTTTTGAGGACTGAGCACAGGTTCTTTATGGGATTGAGATCCGGGGAGTTGTCTGGCCACGGATCCAAAATTTCAATGTAATGATCTTCGAGCCATTTCTTTATCACTCTTGCTTTGTGACATGGTGCTCCATCATGCTGGAAAATGCACGGATCATCACCAAATTGCTCATGGATCGTAGGAAGAAGTTGCTCTCGCAGAACGTTTTGATACCATTATTTATTCATGGCAGTGTTTTTGGGCAGAATTATGAGAGAGCCCACTCCCTTGGTTGAAAAGCAACCCCACACATGGATGGTCTCAGGATGCTTCACTGTTGGCACATCACAGGACTCATGGTAGCGTTCATCTTTTCTTATCCGAACTATTAATTTTCCAGATGTCCCAAACAGTCGGAAGGGAGCTTCATCAGAGAAATAACTTTGCACCAGTCTTCTGCTGTCCAATCCTTGTACTTCCTGCAGAATTTCAGTCTGTCCTTGACGTTTTTCTTGGAGAGAAGTGGCTTCTTTGCTGCCCTTCTTGACACCAGGCCGTTGTCCAGAAGTCTTCGTCTCACTGTGCGTGCAGATGCTCTCACACCAACCTGCTGCCATTCCTGAGCAAGCTGTGCACTGGTGGTGACTCGATTCCGTAGCTGACTCCTCAGGAGGAGACGGTCCTGGCGCTTGCTGGACACTCTGGGACGTCGTGAAGATTTCTTCACTGGAGTCGAACCTCTCTCGTTGAAGTTCTTGATGATCCGGTAAATGGTTCTTTCAGGTGCAATATTCTTTGTAGCAATGTCCTTGCATGTGAAGCCATTTTGATGCAAAGCGATGATGGCTGCATGTGTTTCTTTGGAGGTAACCATTGCTAACAAGAACTCAATGATTGGAAGCGTTTCTTCCCTCCTTTTATAGCAATCAGTCTGCTCTTACAATCTAATTAGTATGATAGTTTTTTTACCTGACTAGTACTCATTAACACTTTCACATGTGCTGCTGATATGATTAGCCAATTAATGTTAGCTGGTCATTTTGTGTCAGGATCAAAAATATGTGAAATTTGTTTTTTTGTGAAAAGTTCATTTTTTTGGCCAATGAAGCTTTTAACAATTATTTAAAATGCATCTGATCACCATACACAATAATCTAGAAACAATGTGAATGAACACCACAACAGCTTAAGCTGCAAACTTTGCAAAACACAAAATTTATGTCACTGCCAAAACTTTTGGCCATGACTGTACACATTGTTCGCTGAGCAATATCTGCTCTTTGGAAAAGCTGCCATGCCAGTGTTTTACAAATTAAAAGCTTATTTCATAACTGATTGTCTCTGAGCACCAAAGGCTAGTTCTCAGTTTCATCTCAGTGATTTCAGGCAGTGACTGAAGGTCTTGTGACAGACTTGCATCATTAGGTTTGAACCTCAGACCTACAATCTGCTCGACAGTATCTGTGCCCACAGATGATGAAATGAATGACTCCAGTGCTCTGCTTAAAAAGGGAAGAGAAACGTCGTATCACAGCAATGCTTTCTGACGTATTTCTTTCTTCCAGGTCTATGGTCTATAAACTCATTAAGATTAATGTTTGAAAATGTTAATTCAAATTAGATTTTTCTGTTTTGTTTCACATACAGGTGATTAAAAAAGATTCATTTAGGTTTTTAACACATCCTGTCCCACCAGTTTCTTCAGACCTGCAATCATCAAACCTCAGAGAATAATTGTCTGCATTGTGGCATTCAGCAGCATTCAGAACTGGGGATGGGTAAAGAGGGCAGAAATCAATTAGATGTTGCTCTTGCAATGCATAACTTAAAGACTGGCTTCATATTCCTGTCAATCTGTAGAGCTAGGAGTAATTATGCACTTAAATATGGCAGACTGAAATGTGTTTCATTAGAAACCGGTATTCAATATGTGGAGTGGATGCTATTCCCTCTTAATTATTTTGTGGCATTCTGTTTAATGTTAAACTTTCCCTTCAAGCCGACTGTCTCTGCCTTATCAGCCTTTTGCATTCTCAGCCTCCTCATTCCCCTCGTAGCAGCTGATTTTCTTTGGGCTGAAATTAATTAGCTTTTAATGATGAGTTCATTTATTGATATTGGAGACGGCTACTCACAAATTCATATTTAAAGGGTTCATATGATGCGATTTAAATTTTTCCTTTCTCTTTGGAGTGTTACAAGCTCTTGGTGCATAAAGAAGATCTGTAAAGTTGCAAAGACTAAAGTGTCAAATTCAAAGAGATATTCTTTATAAAAGTTAAGAGTCAACCACGCCTACCTAAAACGGCTCGTTCTAACACGCCCCCACATACCTACATCAC
>NW_015649405.1:369200-388852 GCF_001515625.1 Sinocyclocheilus rhinocerous | reverse complement strand
CCAGATGTCCCAAACAGTCGGAAGGGAGCTTCATCAGAGAAAATAACTTTGCACCAGTCTTCTGCTGTCCAATCCTTGTACTTCCTGCAGAATTTCAGTCTGTCCTTGACGTTTTTCTTGGAGAGAAGTAGTTCTTAATGGTTCTTTCAGGTGCAATATTATTTGTAGCAATTTCCTTGCATGCATGCATTTTGAAGCAAAGCGATGATGGCTGCACGTGTTTCTTTGGAGGTAACCATTGCTAACAAGAACTCAATGATTGGAAGCGTTTCTTCCCTCCTTTTATAGCAATCAGTCTGCTCTTACAATCTATTTAGTATGATAGTGATTTTTCCTGACTAGTACTCATTCACACGTTCACTTTTGCTGCTGATATGATTAGTCAATTAATGTTAGCTGGTCATTTTGTGTCAGGATCAAAAATATGTGAAATTTGTTTTTTTGTGAAAAGTTCATTTTTTTGGCCAATGAAGCTTTTAACAATTATTTAAAATGCATCTGATCACCATACACAATAATCTAGAAACAATGTGAATGAACACCACAACAGCTTAAGCTGCAAACTTTGCAAAACACAAAATTTATGTCACTGCCAAAACTTTTGGCCATGACTGTACACATTGTTCGCTGAGCAATATCTGCTCTTTGGAAAAGCTGCCATGCCAGTGTTTTACAAATTAAAAGCTTATTTCATAACTGATTGTCTCTGAGCACCAAAGGCTAGTTCTCAGTTTCATCTCAGTGATTTCAGGCAGTGACTGAAGGTCTTGTGACAGACTTGCATCATTAGGTTTGAACCTCAGACCTACAATCTGCTCGACAGTATCTGTGCCCACAGATGATGAAATGAATGACTCCAGTGCTCTGCTTAAAAAGGGAAGAGAAACGTCGTATCACAGCAATGCTTTCTGACGTATTTCTTTCTTCCAGGTCTATGGTCTATAAGCTCATTAAGATTAATGTTTGAAAATGTTAATTCAAATTAGATTTTTCTGTTTTGTTTCACATACAGGTGATTAAAAAAGATTCATTTAGGTTTTTAACACATCCTGTCCCACCAGTTTCTTCAGACCTGCAATCATCAAACCTCAGAGAATAATTGTCTGCATTGTGGCATTCAGCAGCATTCAGAACTGGGGATGGGTAAAGAGGGCAGAAATCAATTAGATGTTGCTCTTGCAATGCATAACTTAAAGACTGGCTTCATATTCCTGTCAATCTGTAGAGCTAGGAGTAATTATGCACTTAAATATGGCAGACTGAAATGTGTTTCATTAGAAACCGGTATTCAATATGTGGAGTGGATGCTATTCCCTCTTAATTATTTTGTGGCATTCTGTTTAATGTTAAACTTTCCCTTCAAGCCGACTGTCTCTGCCTTATCAGCCTTTTGCATTCTCAGCCTCCTCATTCCCCTCGTAGCAGCTGATTTTCTTTGGGCTGAAATTAATTAGCTTTTAATGATGAGTTCATTTATTGATATTGGAGACGGCTACTCACAAATTCATACTGTAAGTACGTTTTTTATATTTAAAGAATTTGCCACTGACGATTCAAACGAGCTTTTTGAGCAGTGTAAAGTAGCGCTTGTTGTTTGTCATTTCTCCGATCACAAATGCAGACATGGTTTTATGTTTACGCGGCGCGATGCAACGCACATCGTATGACCCCTTTAACTTTGAGCAACTAATTCCTGCATTCTTTCTCATAGCCTCTGAATCTCATTGCTTCCTTGATTTAGACATCTTGATTGGAATGTTTAAGACCTTTTTGGAAGTATTGGATGTTCTGTTGCTCATTGAGACTGGATATGATTAAATTTTTTTTGTAAAAATTAGTACTACAGCTGGGAACAGGTTCAGAAATTAAAGGGCATCAAGTGATCAATGGCAATTAAATGGCAATAAAATCAACAAAAATCCAAATTCAAGATAAGTGGGACTAAAAATCTATTACAACTGTCACAAAAGTGTCAATTACTGCATTTTTTTAGATCTGCTCACATTGCAAATATTTCTTTTGTGTGTTTTTGCAGCGCTGAGCATTAAAACCAATCATACATGTTTCTGTTGAGCATACAAATGCAATGGCCAATCAGAAGCATTTAGATTAGTCTCTGATGAAATCACTGCCATTTTATTGAGTGCATGATTATTGAATCCTCTCATCATAAACAACAAAGTGCAGATATGATGTAAACAAAGATTCATTTCACAGTGTAGACAGCTTCAGTGACTATAAAAGGAGTTTCTGCAAGAGTGCATAACTCGCACTAAACAAGTCATGGACTGCTTTAATGATGGGGAACTGTCACGAATCCTGTCCATGGACTTCTGGCCGATTGCCACCAGAGGTCACCCTTTCCGATTACATTGACTCTCAAACTACAAAAACTGTTACATGTCACCCTGGACTACATTTCCCATGCTCCATTGCACTAATCACAAGCTCACCTGAAACCAATCACACACACTACATAAGCCACACTCAAACCATTACAGACTGCCGAGTATTGTCTGTGTTTATCACTTAACCATATACAATCAATAGTTCAATGATCTGTAAAGTACTGATCAGTTTCTTCTCTTTTCACGTTCTTTTTTTTTTGTCAATTCCCTCAAGGAAGGGAACTTAATTCTTTAGATTGGGATCGTCTTGCTTTCATAAAGCAAGGCTGATAATTGAAAGAAAGGATATTGTCCTCTTCTTTAAAATGTGTCATTCTTCGTCCTCTGTAGCAGATTTGGTTGGCTCGCCATCAAATGTGAAGTTTCACAGGATGTCGCAGAAGATCACGGGAGTGTCACGAATCCATAGAATCAAAAAGAAAAAAATAGAAAAACACAAAGAAGGAAAAAAAACCCTGGCCTCTGTATCAATTGTTTTTTTTTCTCTTACACAGGCGCTTCTCTATCACAGGCACGTGACCAACAATGGCGTCGGTGAACGAGTAAAATGTGACTCAACAGTATTCAATCAGCTTCTTCAGATACTGGATGGCTCGAAATAAATAAATTATAATACTTTGGTACACTTTTCGGAGGATTTTTAATCTATATTTCCTTAAATTAGATCGCGAAGATCAGATCACGTCTTTTCTCTGTCAGGCTCGTCTCTTCTGTCATTGCGCATGCTCGTTGACACACAGGGCGCGCAACGACTGAGAGCCCTTATTGGTCAATAACTAATTTTTTAAATAGGATAAATTGACTAATTTTTAAATGTTCTTTAATAACTTCTACACCTCTTTTCAACTTGAGAAATATGATGTTACTAAACTGTGAATAAATTAAGTAATTCCCTTCAATTACACTTCGTGAAACCGGGGTTACAGGTCGCCTTCTGATTACATTGACTCTCAGACAACACAAACTGTTGCACGTCACCCTGGACTACATTTCCCATGCTCCATTGCACTAATCACAAGCTCACCTGAAACCAATCACACACACTACATAAGCCACACTCAAACCATTACAGACTGCCGAGTATTGTCTGTGTTTATCACTCTCCTAGTGGTAGCACTTTACGGAGCCAGTATCCTGTCTGAGTTTAGTCTAGTTCCTAGTTCTAGTCCTGTTTCTAGTTTTGCCTCATTGTCTGTTCCTGATAACCTGCCTGTCTTGGATTTCTCTCTCGTCTTGTTGTTTGGATTCTGTTCGCACCTCGCCTGGATTATTATCTGTCTGTGGATTACTCGCTTGCCTCATCCTTTGGATTATGTTCGCCGTCGATCGACCTACGCCTGTTTATTGGATCACTCTTCTGTCTTGCCCTCTATGTACCTGTTTGCCATTGTCCGACTCTTGTCTGTTTTGACTATGTTTAAGAATAAAGCTTTGCAGATGGATCCGCACGTCTCTCATCTCGTTCGCCCCGTTACAGGAAAATTATTTGCTTGCTTTCTGTATACAATTTATTTCCAGATTGAATAACCTCCATGCTACTAAGACAAGCAATATGTATGGGAAAATTTAAATTTAACATATTGCATTGTCAGTTTGCATATTACATTTCAAAATGAATTTTGCTACCCATATGCTTCCATAAATATGAAGTTATGATTTTCTAATGCATAAAAAGCAATAAACAAATTCATAAACAGTTCATAAATTGTTTTGTTTGTGTGTCTTACAAGAATATTACGAGCCGTTCCCCCACACATAAAAAAAATAAAATTAATTTATTGTAATGTATAATCAAATAATCATTACAGTACCAAGAGCAACAATAAACAATAATGACTCATCATAATATTGCAGTTCTGCTCTGTAATTAATTCCTGTTTTTAATTGTATTATTTATATACTTCATGTAGGCTATTTACAATATGCAGTATTATGCAATTGTTGTGTAAATACATGTATGTCACCTCTTATTAGCATTAAGTAAACATCCCATGGCAGATATACATCTGCAGTGTAAAGACATATTTTATTGATGTAAATAAAATTGTGTTGGTAACAGTCTGTAGTATTGTGATTTAAGTAATTAGTTAAATGTAAGTATTAAACATAAAAGACAACACAGATACATTTAATAAAGTAATAAAATTGTCCTTAAAAGGTAAGATGCTCCAGGGGCAAATATTGCCTAATATCTGTCATCACCGGGACCATTTCAAAATGTACTAAAATGTATCATTTAGGTACTAATATGTACACTTTAGGTAATGAAACATACCTTTAAGTTATTAATATGCACTATATAGGGGTAAATAAACCTTTGATAGTACACTTTCCCAGTGACGGCTGTCCAGAGCGGACCATTTAAAATGAAAAACCTAAATAAATAGTGATCAGTTATAGCATTTAAAATTTCCCTATATTCATATATATTTTGAGGCCTGACATGAACACAGTTTGAGTGAACTGTCCCCTAATGTGGGGGCTAAAAAAAAAAAAAAGGTATTGTGGCCACGAATTGAAAGACAATTGGAAGAACTCATTTCCACAAACTATAATTCATTCTGTATTTTTGACCATAACATAATTAAAACAAGAGAAAGATTTAGTACAATGTTGCTATGATTTAACTAATATGAGAGAACAAATTAATAAAGCTTGGCCATAAAGTTGCAAGAACAAATTCTTAATTCATGGCCACAACAAATGTTTTTTTGTTGTTTTCTCTCTCTCCATGTCATGTATGGGGCTCCATATATAGCCTATATAATAAAAAAGCCCATGAATAAATATTTTCAGTGACCATACAGTATATGTGTTCATAAAGTCATGAAACGTCCGTCATGATTTATTCAACCTCTTGTCATCATGAGGGTGAGTAAATGATAACAGATGTTTCATTTTTGGGATAAACTATTTCTTTTAACTATATAATTTGCTAAATTAAATGTGAATGAAGTGTTTGTGGGTTTCCAAGTGATTAAAGTGTCTTATGCAGTTGTCTCTCATGAAGCTATTTCCCTGTCATAATTTGCAATAGTTCACTAGATTTTTTAGTCTTTTACTTCTGCAGTAATAGAGAAATGTTTCCTCTAAGTGAAGCCGATAGCTTTCTTCCAGCAGAAATGTTCAGTCAGAGGAAATAATGTAGCCTTTCATAATACTTCCCATGAAAACACATAAGATGCTTTGTTCATATTACTAATGATTACTCATTCTAATAGAATGAAATTCAAACAACATATATGCAGATAACAACATTTGGAGAACAACACTCTAACAAATAAACACCCTATTGCTGCTTCTCATGAGTTCACATCTCATTTCTTGCTCAGAGTGAAGCCTCTCTCTTTCTTTGAGAATGTCAGCATGCAATAATCTATTAGGATCAGTGATCTTCAGCAGCTGAGAGTTGTCTCTCGCAGTTAAAGGGACAGTTTAAAGGGACAATTCTTCAATTTACGTCGTTCTAAACATACATGACATACTTTCTCCATTATTCCGACACATAAGGTGCTGACTAGCACAGTGTCTAAACTACCTTTGTGTTACATTTTTGGGTGAACTATCCCTTTAAGTGCATAATCTCTGTAGATTATTTAAGAAGGCTTTCTGCTTTCAGGGTGGCTGATGGCTTTGATGAGCAGAGATGCCATCTTCTCTCATGTGATGTGAAATATTTATCATGAGGTTATGTCAGCCAATTATCATGTGGCATGTGCAAATAGTGAATTATTAACAAGTGTCTGATATG
The DNA here is from genome assembly GCF_001515625.1 of Sinocyclocheilus rhinocerous. NCBI lineage: Eukaryota > Metazoa > Chordata > Actinopteri > Cypriniformes > Cyprinidae > Sinocyclocheilus > Sinocyclocheilus rhinocerous. Next base: position 382,693 of record NW_015649405.1, on the reverse strand, counting down.
TGGCACCTATTTTTTGTCGCCATGTCTCGAAGGATAAGATTTCTGTTCATGTTGAAGGTGTTTTTTTTTTCTGGAAGTATAGATCTCAAAAGACAAACTGCATCCCAAAGAAGAGAAAGTTGAGGTTGTATGTGTTTATACTTTAGACATGAAGTTATTTGTGTTGCTGTTAAATAAATAAAAACTCTTTTTTTTCTTCTCCGGTATTAAAACATTAAACTGTTTGGCTCTTTTATTTTTCAGCAATCCTTAATAAAATGTGGAGGTGCACTCCAAGAACAGTAATCTGACTTAAAACTCTTTTCATGAAGAAAAGACAAAGCCTATATTCATCAAATTGAGTGTCCATGTGAAGCTGCATAAATGTTTAGCATGCTTTACACATTGTAGCATGTTTAACACATTGTTAGCATGTTTTAAGATGCTGCTAGCATATACCATATTCCCTTTTCTAGCATGTTTTAGCATGTTGTTAGCAGTTATGCATAGTTGTTCTAGTGATTGACAGATAGACACAGGGGCGTAGCCATCATTTCAGAAGTGAAGGGGACAGAAATTATATATATATATATATATATAACATTACAATATAACATTTCTGTAATCTATATAACCTACCAGTCAACAGTTTTTGAACAGTAAGATTTTTAATGTTTTATAAAGTCTCTTCTGCTCACCAAGCCTGCATTTATGATGTTCATCTCGCCTTATTCTGGGTCCGAATAAAACATCAGATCATGCACAGACTATCCTGTCTCTTTGAATTTAAATCTATATTTATTCACACTGGCTCTTGAAATCCTCTATGCGAACACACTTGCCCGAAAAAGTGCGGGGGACGAATTTACGTGATATTAAATGTGGGGGGGGACACGTCCCCCGCGTAATCTACGCCCCTGGATAGACAGATACATGGATGGATGAAATGACGGAAGTGTTTAGCATATTAGCATGTTTAGCACTTTGGTAGCATGTTTTTACGTATTGCTAGCATATATTACTATGGTGTTAATGGTTTTGTAGCATGTTTTAGCATGTTGTTAGCATATAGGCTTTTCTAAGTGATATACGTAGATAGATAGGAACGTTGATTATCTTTTCTTGCTGAGGTAGCCTATTATTTGGCTTCATTTGTTGTGATGGCAGACACAGAGAGACTGCCACAAGTTCACAAACTCCTGACACATCACTTCCATTTTCTCAACACTCACTTCAAGGAGCTCAAACTGTGAAAAACAAACAGAATATAGAGGACATCACTGTCTCCACATCTGCCATTGCTGAGTTTTGAGACTGTGTGGAGTATGGTGTTATACAGATGCTTTCGGAGATTTGGCAATGGAAGACAATGTTCATGCCAGAACACATTTTTGGGGTCCTCAAGCAAGTGTGCAAAAAATACAATAGAAAATTAAAGTTGCAGAAAAGCACAGTTTTACCAGTTTTAGTTGTAGAGTGTTGATGCCAATCCACTTGTGCTCTGACTGCAAATGATTATTCTTTACCGCTGAGAGATTGAAAATACTACCCCAATGTATTCTTGGTTGCTCGCCTTGAATGTTCTGGGTCAAAAGATTAAGATGAGGTTTGCTTAGTCTACTATACAACAACATTTACAATTTAATTTTTTCATAATGCTGTAAGCAGCATAAATTGAGCAGCTATAATTTACCTCTTTGCAATATGCACAGATGTGTGTTTGTTTTTTTCTAATAAAAACAAGCTAAATAGTATGTGCAAGATTTAAATAATGTTTTAAGTAGATTAAAATAAATATTTCTACATCTGGACTCTTCATCTGAATAAAGAGATTGCTTTTTTCAGATAGCATGCATTTCAACTCTGAAGCAAGTCTTTATTCTCAAACTGCATGAGAGTAAGTTGAATGAAGAATGCAATATATTGCAGAAATGCTAGATTGTGAAATGAATTAAACTAATGAGGCAATTATTTTATGCAGTATTAATATTTTGGACCAAAAGTTCAAGCTATTCCAAAGCATTGCTATAAAATAATACAAAAATTGTTAAAAAAGTGTCTTGTCAGCAGGACAAGTTATTAATAATAGTGCAGCTTTATTGATACTAAACCATTCGCAATGCTAGAATAACTGGAAATAGGATTTGTTTTGGTCTTGTTTCCTGCTACTATTATTAGGAATGCCTCTGTTAGTAAAACCAACCAAACAAACTGACATAAGAAGCGCAAATTAGCTTCATTAACTTCTCATGGACAGTAGTAAAGTGCTTCTGCTATCAAATGCACGGGTTAATTAAAGGGCTGTTAATTCCTGTCACTCTTATCTGCTCAACCCTTTCAGCAGAACTTTAGCAAGGTCATTGAATGTTTGACCTCAGTCTAAAGAGTTTTTAAGTTTTAAATGGAAAATGAAATGAGTCTCAAGTGAAGCTCAGAGATCTGGGGAGCAAATATTCAGAAAGAAATTAAATCATTCCTCATGTCTGACACACATTACATATAATATGTAAATACATGATAAATGACTAAAATATACTGTTCAGAAGTTACGTGTGTGTACGGTTTTTAATGTTGTTGTCCCTTATGCTAACTAAGACTGTTTTTTTATAGTAAAATAAGAGTAAAAAAGTAATACTGTGAAATACTATATTATTACAATTAAAAACAACCACTTTCTATTTTAATATATTTTAAAATGTATTTTATTACTGTGATGGCAAAGCTGAATATTCAGCAACCTTTACTATTGTCACAGTCCCTGTTTAGTTTCTTTGGCTTTTTGGTCTTCCTTGTTCCCGTTTTCCCGTGTTCCTACTAGTTAGTCTCCTTGGTTGTTAATAGTCCTCCACACCTGTTCTGCTTCAGTTAATTATCATCTGTCTATTGAAGCCCTGAGTTTCCTTAGTTCTATTGTCCGTTCTCATCTTAGGTCGTATTTTGTGTATTCTTTCTATTGACTTTCTATTGTCGTGGGTCTCATTACAATCACCTATAGTCTTCAATGTCACATGATCCTTCAGAAATCATACGCAGCTACTATGCTGATTTACTGCTCACAAAGCATTTATTCTGTTGAAACTGCAAACATTTTCATTTTATTATAATTTGATGAATAGGAAGTTCAAAAGAACTGCATTTATTTGAAATATAAATCTTTTGTAAAATTATACAGTAAATGTCTTTCATGTCACTTTTGATCAGTTTAATGCATCCTTGCTGAATAAAAGAATTATTTCTTTATAAATAAGTTAATACATTGAACAGACCCCAAACTTTTCAACAGTAGTGTGCATTATTACAGGGATTCTAATTCCGGACTTTAACATGAGACATGGATCATAGGATTGACAATATAACATTTGATTAGTGATCTGCTTGACTTGACTAGTGACTTGACTGGCTAAAAGAGGTTAAACTTTCTCTTCTCATCCTCTTATGTCTTAAAATGGTACATCTATAGAAAATTAAACCATCACAGGGCTGAAACTGTCAGACTTGTGTTCCCGTTTTGTTGTTTTCCTCCCTATGTACTCCGAGTTTTCCCTCTTGTGTCTTTATGCCCATATTTGGTTATTTTCCTGTTCCTGTGCCCATTTAGTTTGATTTGATTCTAGCTGCATCCCATTGATTTCCTTGTTTCGTTCTGATTATATAATCCCTGTGTTTCCCTTGTCCGGAATTGTACGTCAACCCTCGTCCTACGTTTGAGTTCCTGCCTATATGTTCCTTGTTTGGTGAAATAAAGACTTTTGGATGTTAATGCCCTTCGTCTCCACGCTCCTTCGTCTCTTCGTCTCCGCCACAGTAGGCAAATCGTGACAGAATTCCGGACCAAAAACAGTAAGCGGCGCCACTTCTCCCGTGTATTTGTTTTCGTTTGAACAGTCTTTTGTTTTCCTGTTTTTTCCCCCTCGTGGCGTGGAAGTCACTGCTCACTCAAGCCCGCCAGCCGCGGCTCAAGCAAGCCCGCCGGCCGCCCTATTCACCCGTTACCAGGGTGGATGAGGAGAAAAGGATGGCTCATGGCCCTCTTCCTCGCCCAAGAGCGCCCCCCAGAGCTCGCTCCAGTGTCAGCTCCAGCCCCAGAGCTCGCTCCAGTGTCGGCACGCTCCAGTGTTAGCTCCAGCCCCTGAGCTCACTCCAGTGTCGGCTCCAGCCCTTGAGCTCGCTCCAGTGTCGGTTCCAGCCCCAGAGCTCGCTCCAGTGTTAGCTCCAGCCCCTGAGCTCACTCCAGTGTCGACTCCAGCCCCTGAGCTCGCTCCAGTGTCGGCTCCAGCCCCTGAGCTCGCTCCAGTGTCGGCTCCAGCCCCTGAGCTCGCTCCAGTGTCGGCTCCAGCCCCAGAGCTCAATCCAGTGTCGGCTCCAGCCCCTGAGTTCGCTCCAGTATCAGCTCTATCCCCTGACCAGAGTCGAGAGAGGGCTCTAGCCCCAGACCAGCATCAAGATAGGGCTGCAGTACCCACATTTAGCCCACGGAGGGCTCCTGTTCCGGAGTTTAGCTCACGGAGGGCTACTGTTCCTGAGTTTAGCCCACGGAGGGCTCCTGTTCCTGAATTAGGCCCGAAGAGTGTCGCGGTCCCTATGTCTAGCCCACGGAGGGTCTCGGAGTCGGTAATTTTCCCCAAGTATGTTTTTTGGGGGGGTTATAGGGTTCCAGCCGTGAAGCTGCAGCACCCCCGGTGGTGGCCGAAGAGGTTGCAGCGCCCCCAGAGGCGGCCGATGGAGCTGCAGCGCTCCCGGTGGTGGCCGAAGAGGCTGCAGCGCCCCCGAAGGTGGCAGACGAAGCTGCAGCGCCCCCAGAGGCGGCTGATGAAACTGCAGCACTCCCGGTGGTGGCCGAAGAGGTTGCAGCGCCCCCGGAGGCGGCAGACGAAGCTGCAGTGCCACCCTCTCGGAAACGGAGGAGGAGGAGGAAGAAGGCTTCTTCCGTCCTTCAAGGCCATGAGGCCTCCCTAGAGCCTGGTGACTCGTGTATTAAATAAATTCAATGCACACAGACTGAAGTAGTGTCGCAGTCTACAGCGGGTGTGCCCAGGAGGGCCACCAGATGACTGTGTTCTGTGAGCACATGGCTTGTGTTGTGTTTGTCTGTTGCCATGTGCTCTCTCCTGTCTATTGTCTTGCCCCTCCCATCTTGTTACCTCGTTATTGTTTTAGTTGCTCCACCTGTGTCTCCCTCGTTAGCCTCCTCGTTTGGTTCCCATTTATTCTCCTTGTGTCTGTCATCCTGTGCTGATCCGTCATTTCTCATTGTGTGTGTTTCGTGTCTGCATGTGGTGCAGCTTTAGGCCTGCCTGTCTGTCTTTCCCCCTCGGGGTGGTTTGAGTTTGTTTTTGTTTCATTTTTATTATTAAAATAAATAACCATTTCTCCTGCAATTGAGTCCTCGCTTCATCTCCCCGCACGCACCGTGACAGGAGTAATGTCAGACTTGTGTTCCTGTTTTGTTGTTGTTTTCCTCCCTATGTACTCCTAGTTTTCCTGGTTTGCCTGTATGTTCCTTGTTTGGTGAAATAAAGACTTTTGGATGTTAATTAATGCCCTTCGTCTCCACGCTCCTTCGTCTCCTCATCTCCGCCACAGTAGGCGAATCGTGACAGAAACCAACATGAAACATTCACTGACAGATTTTTAGTTGTTCTGTTCATGACATTTGACATTCTTCACTATTTATCCAGTGCACCAAGAGAAAATAAACAATTCTTTTAAAATTGTTCTGCATATTTAAAGTAGTCTTAAATTACTGCAAAAAGGTCTATACTGACAATTCACATTTCTTGTTCATCCTTAGTTTTATCTTATCTGTTAAAAATTTAATGCAAAAATGACTCAATTTGTAATCAAGGAACAATCCAGCATCTTCTACACTGAGCTAATGCGATACCTGCCCTCCAGCAGTGTGAACGCTTTAGTATCATTTTGACATTTTCTGTTTTATGTAACCTCATGCATTACAAATGAGCTTATTATAAATAACAAATGTCCAAAAGGTTTTTAAAATGGCCATGAAACGGTCTGGTTTTAGTGTCAGTAGTAGATTGGCAGGGGAGGAAGAGTGGAAGATGAAGATCTTTGGAGCTATAGGTGGAGTGTGAAGCTCTGGTGAGAAAAGGCACAAAAAATATGTAAAGGTGGTAAAAGGGGGGCAGGGGAGTGAGAAAAAAGAAGAAAGAAGAGTTTCAAGAAAAGTATGTTAAATATAACAGAGCGCCTGTACAATAACCTTTGGTTCGGAAGGACATGTGAAGCTGAAAAACTTTTCAAGTTTGTAAATGGTGCATGTTCAAATCAAGGCAAACAGTGTGCTTAGTAATCACAGCAGGTTGCAACAGCCTGTTTTCTTCTGCTGAGTGCCACTTCACTCAGATGTTTGTCTGCGCAAGAAGCTTTTCCCGTCACAGGTTGACGTCTGGGACGTGACCGTGTGTGACCCGCCAGTACTGACTGTCATTACCTCACAGGTTGAAGGTGCAAAATTGCACCATTCTGCCTTTAGAACCAGTATTTTGTCAACAGCTAGTAAAGGGACTAGACTTGTCGGCCGCTGTCCTCAACGGGTTGCTTTCTTACCGATGATTAAATATGGCAGATTTGGTCGACACTTTCCCAGATGAAATTATATATCTGTGCACTTCCTCTCCAAATTACTGGTATGTTACATTGTGTAACAATTTTCAGGTTAAAGATGCACTCAAGAAAGTCTATAATATCTGGAAACAAAGTCTTTTTAATCTTTAATGTTCACTCAAAAGCAAAAGTTTTCAGTTTAAAATTATAGAAATCTGCTATTTAAAGTCAGCAGTAATTAATTTAAAGACCCCCTGTGGTGAAAATCATGTTTTTAACATTGTTTGCATGTCTTTTTGGTGTTTTTAATATGCTTAAAGACAAATTCATCAGTCATTCATGTGCAAATTCATCAGTCAAAGCCATAACAGAGCATTTTGTCTTTAAAACGGCAGTTTACCAAACATAGTCTCAAAAGCACAGTTTGTAGCGTCATAAACATGTAACCAATCTCTTCGTCTTGTGGGGTGGAGCTTTTCATATTATTAGCAATGCATTTCTACCGAAGGATGTTGGTTTTTAGAAGGCAGCCGTCTGAGATGGCAAATGGGAATATGGTTTCTGTAACATTTGCAACACATTATTAGCTGTTTGATAAAGTAGTAAAGGTTAATGATATCAATTACTGTTACAATTACAATTCTGATATATTGACTACCTCGTATAATTCGTTTTTTTCCTTCTTCTTCGAAATCAGTTCCTGATTTAAACATACAAGGCTGAATTATTCCAATTTTGCCACTTGTCATTGTGTAAAGTTTACTATTCCAGATTACAGTGAAAGAGTGAAAGTGGAGCAGGTAGTCTGAGCTGATGGTATTGAGTGAAGGCAAAGTCTAATTTGAATGGGGAAAAAATGTTTAAATATGTCATTTTGATAATCAAAGAAGAGTCTTATGTGATAAAATGTGTGAGTGCAGGGGACTTTAAGAGTTTATGTATTCCAGGAGTAATAATAATAATAATAATAATAATAATAAATATTTAAAATGTTTTTGAGTAAACCTGAGTAAAGTACTGAGTAAACCTTTAACATATTTGTGGATGCAGTTACTTTCTACTTTTAAATGTAATGTATTAAATGTATACTGGGGACTGTATGTACCATTTTTTTTCCATGCTATTAATATGTATTAGATCTGTGTTATTTTAAAAGGCATAACTGTATAGTTATCGACATATTGTGACTGTTTCTAAACTCATGCAGTTAATGTTGATCTCATTTGTCATGGTGAAATTGAGTTATGATATCAGTCTCATCATACTCCATCTGGTTCTCATCCACGAACAGCATAAAACCCCTCTGCAAAAATAAAGCAATCGTCTATCTGATTTCCCTCTCAGTTTGACTCCAGAACAACAGAAGATCACTTCACGTTGGGCAAACGGTTCTATTATGATTTGTAAAACAATTGTCTCTGTCAGCCGTATCTCAAACACAGCCATGATAATCATTTTGTCATTTGTCACTCTGCTTTCAGACTATAAAGCCATCAGCTCCAGTCATGGCACCGTGGCTCAGGGTGCTGAGAGGATTTGATCCGTGTTGGATTGAACATCTTTCCTAAGGGACAGGCTGATGAGTAGCACTACACTCAATCTGGAAAACTGGCCCCACTTTACATTAGTGTCTTTAACTACAGTGTACTTGTGTCAAAATAAAATAAAATAAAATAAAATAAAATGCAATGCTGCTATTGAGGTGCTATTGGCTGGTATGGTTATATTTAAGGGTAATATTATTACAGATGCAAGTACAGAAATCAACTGCATATTTAACTACAGGTAGGTAGTTTTAAATTTAACAATGTAAAAACATGTATGTACAATTAGTTACAATTATTGTGTACAACAAATTAATTAAAGACACTTCATATAAAGTGGGTCCACAATTTTTTTTTTACGGCTTTATAACAATTTTCACTCAAAAAGTGCTAGTAAATTTCACAAATACTGTAATTACGAAGAAATGGCAAGTAACACCTAATTAAATGTGAAATTTTGAAGCAGAAAGGCTAAAATAGTATGTTCTCATTATACATATTCCAATAATCTTTATTTAAAGTACAGTGTGCTGATGGTGGGTGAAAATCTGTAAAATCGATTTTTTTAAAGGGGTCATATGATGCGATTTCAAGTTTTCCTTTCTCTTTGGAGTGTTACAAGCTGTTCATGAATAGATAAGATCCCTAAAGTTGCAAAGACTAAAGTCTCAAACCCAAAGAGATATTCTTTATAAAAGGGGCATAGAGGAGCAACAATAATGTACAGTATGTGGAAAATAATGTGTTTTTTGAACCATAAACCGCATAAACACATTTCATTACACCAAATACACAAAATAATGTTCTTTTTAGCAACATCATATGACCCCTTTAAATCAATTAAAATTTACTATTTATGTCTTACTACACATTAGTCAAGAATCAAGATATGTTTGGCTGTTATATATTTGCATGTACAAAAACCCATTTATTTTATGCTGTGTGGAAAAAGTGTGTGTGTGTGTGTGTGTGTGTAAGCATGATATTTTAAAAAAACTAATGTTGAGAAAAATCATGTTGTTTGCAAAACAAACAACAACAATCGTTTTATATTGTCACTGTACCAATTAAACCAAAAGAAGTGAATTTTGTATCTGCACATTTTTTACTTTGTATTATGTTGAGAGAGTACATGTTTTCCTACTCACAAATGTTAGATGTATAAATCTAATTAATGTTAGATGGATAAAGCTAGTCTATGAATAGAATAAGCGATTGATGCATTGATTTATTTATTGATTGATGACCCCCGTACACCCTCTGGGGGTCCCAGAGCCCTAAACTGAAATCCCCTGCAATAGATTGCTGCACTCCTATTGGTAGCTGAAAATAGTACTGAATCAGCATCCTAATTAAAAAACAAACAAAAACAAATGCACCTTTCCCAAAATGCAATTATTATGAGAAAAAAAAAGAAACATAAATAAACACTCAAAGTGGAGCCGAATGAGTAAACAGCAATGCCAGGCCTTCAAACTGAACGTTAATCATTTAGAGAAAAAAATACTTCTAGTATCTGTTTCTCCAGGTATGACAGATGTCAGCTTACAGAAGGTCATCGCCAAAGAGACGCTGCTGTAATCAACAGTCAAGTAATTGTAGTATGATCACAGCATGTCACATGGAGATCTGATTAGATACATAATGGTGCCATTTGCCACTGCAGAAATTGGTTTCATTTGAAACTGGGTCACTTTTGGCTGACAGTAAGCTTCTCAAATTTACATGTTAAACTGTGTCATTAAGATAACTGTCTCTTCAATGAATTCAACCCTTTTTATCATGTCCTGATGATTGCTATAGGAAGACAGTGACAACTGTCATTCCACCCTAAACTTTAAACAGAAAACTACATCTGCCCACACACACTCACTCATCCATCCATCTATAAACACCCACACACAAGCATGTTTATTATTATGGTTGATGAGACATTCCATATCATGTCCTATTAAATGTGTGATTGATTTCAGGCAGAGAGAAACTGGTGCTAAATTAACTGCAAAAAAAGTGCTAAGTGCTAAAAAAAACATAGCAATGAATCAGTGTTATGCTGGTGTTCCTATATCATCTCGGTGAAAATCGCCCGAAGGATTCCCACAGCAATTTCCAGCTGATTCCCTGTCTGACCACGGGTTCGCATGACATAGAACAGAAAAGGAAGGTCTATAGTAGGATGTACTTACACGAACCTATATAATGGAATAGGGCAGACGATAGCTTCTGACAAACACATGCATCGTGGGACGCAGCCTTTGCTTCAAAGCTGGAAGTCAACAGGCCAAGGACACTAATCTCATCCTCTGTAAAAACTCATGTTACTCATATGTTTGCTGTCAGCCGAATGCATAAATCATAGCTGTGGACTCTTTAGCAGTGTTGTCAAAAAGAAAACATAAAGGAAAAAAGAGAGAGTGGAGAAGGGAAAATAACACTTAAAAGGGCCGCTTACACTCTGACCTTCCGCAGGGTGCAGAAACTGAGGGAAAACCGACTGGAAGGCTTTATCTAGCTGATAAAACCTATGCGATCAAATAGAAGAACTTTGATTTGATATGTACTCTTTATATCTGCAAAATCTGCTTAAAATAATGCAAATAATCAGCATAAGGAGAACACAGAGTGAGTCCCTCTTTCCCCAAAGACAAATGTCAAATGAACACAATTACAAATAAAAATGTTGAAATGCATCAAATATTAAGTCTAAAATGTACTCAAGTACTCAAATTACATTTATCTTGTAATATGTGTAAGATTGCATGAGACTGTATCTCACATTAAGTTTTGTACACTTTCAACCCAAGAGCTGAGAACTAATTACCCCATGCTGGTTCATATGTGTGCAATTTCAGTTACTTTTTTTATATTACATATTACATTTATAAAAACATATACATGCAAAACTAAGAGGATTTATATTTACAACATTAGTGCAAACTATTTCAAAGCATTTTACCAGCTTACCAGAAAAAAAATATACTGCATATAATCCACGTTAGGCGACACTTGTGGTTTTGGCCACTTGAGAGCACGTACAAATGTCAAGAAATAAGTGTGCAAGACCCATATCTGAAAAATGGCTTTAACACAAACTAAATCCATACTATCTCTAACACTGCTTTGGAGTGTATCCCATCATTCATCATGTTCCAAAACTAGTACCACAAAATTGCAAGATGTCGAGGAAAACTTTCCAAAGTAATTTGCACTTGAACCAATTTGTTAACTTTAAATTGACTATTTATTTTGTACAGACACTTCATATAACACTTCATATTTACTCGCATGACATGCAGGTAAACAAATAAAATATTACATATTTTTTAGTAAGCATTTTATTTTGATTGCTGTTATTTTATCTTTTTACTTTTTTATGATTTCATTAATTATTCGTTTTTCATTAAACTCGCAAACCCCCTCCTTCACGAACCCCAGTTTGGGAAACCTTGACATAATGTAATGTTTAATGCACTTCATGTTGTTAATAACCATGAATGGAATACATTTTCTTTCTCTTTGTATTTTCATAAGATTATACTATTTAAATCAATGTGACAAATGAGTTAGGACAAAAGTAGTCTAAAAGTAATCAAAAGTTGTCTGATTATATTTATGTGCAATGGAATAGATTACATTACTAACTACAATGTGTGTTAAGAGCGATTAAGAACAGGAATCTAAAGGATATTGAGATATCTTCAATACTTCTTGAGGTACAGGCATGCAAACTTTGAGAAAAACACAAAAGATTCTATTTTTGAACTGTCACCATTGACATATAATGCAACAAAGATTGCTAAAGTAAACATATTTTTACTAACAGACCTACCAATCTCTGTAAAAAAAAAAAAAATAACAATGCTAATTTTCATTGCTCATCAAGTCATTGTTACTGTTACAGACATGTTCAGTTAATTTATATCGATTTGATTAGTTCTTTAATTCAGCTGTGTCTCGTAAATTTACCTTATTTGTACTTAAGTTCTTCCTTTTCTCGTGTCCTTTGTCTGGTCTCATTTATGTTTATGGGGTTGGTTTATGCGTCCTGTTTGGCCGTGCATTTTGGATTAAATACTTTTTGTTAATGACTAACCCAGTTCTCAGCCTGTCTGTCAGCAACACATCGTAGTTACCTTCTGTAATTTGGCTCTAATCTCAGGTAAAAAAAATTTCATTTTGAGCCCCTTCTACAAAATAGTTAATCACTCAGTGAATATGTATCCGTGACATACATCCATAATCATCGTAGTTACCTTCTGTAATTTGGCTCTAATCTCAGGTAAAAAAATTTCATTTTGAGCCCCTTCTACAAAATAGTTAATCACTCAGTGAATATGTATCCATGACATACATCCATAAGATTTTGGCTTTGTTCTTTATTTACGTTTATGTATATAGACATTTCTGTGGTTGCCACCTACTGGTGAATTCAGTGCAGTAATATAGATAAGAGAACTTATTCGTGATGTCCTCCATCAGTTTTTAATGTAAGTCTAATTGGGATTTCAGTTCTGTTTTCTGACAAAGACAAACAATTTATCCTCGACTCATGGTCTGAACTCATCAGTAAAGGATTTGTAGACAGAGTTCCTCATCTACAATAAAGCTTCATCATAGCACCCCTGGAGATAGATTGATTGTAGTCCATGCACTTTGCATTCTTGAAACCAGGAATATTACAAAAATAACCAAGCTGCCTCTTAAGTAAACTGGCTGGAATCTCCCTTGTGTGTTGACCTTGCATCATTTCACCATAGCCCATTTTTATTGTCACCACCCCCCAAAGGAATATCACAATCTCCCTAGTCACCCATCTGCTGTCAGATCCTGTATTTTTATATATAATGAAAGCCACTCTGAGGCTCATCACCTCTATTCCACTGTGTCTGCCTCTTTTACCAGCCATACTCATCCTTGTGAAGAGATCTTGCAGGTAATCCTTCATTTCCTGCACGAGAGCGTGCCTGAAGATAAGTAGCTGCAAGCTAGTGTCCTTTAATTCAATATTCAGAATGAATGTTCTTCAATGCTTCCTATGAATTCATCTCCATATTGTTAGATAAATTTGATTCTTTCTGGAGCATCTTGTTTTTGGATGAAGGAATTGGCAGCATGATGCAAAATGCATGATGCATTGAATCTGTAAAGCTTCAGCTTCTCTTTGAAATGCTTCAGCTCATTTTGATCTTATTACAAGTGCATATGTCCTCTTTAATTTCAGAGAGATGCCTTTTGAGATGAAACTGTACAAACAGACATGTTATTCAGTCGTATTCAGTGAACTTCAGTGAACACAATATTATGTTATCAGTTTTACCATTTGCTAGTATAACAAAAATCATGAGTAGGACAGGACAGAAAGACAGCTATGAAAAGAAGCAAAAGAAGTAAAAAAAAAAAAAA
>NW_015649405.1:367947-369151 GCF_001515625.1 Sinocyclocheilus rhinocerous | reverse complement strand
AAAAAAAAAAAAACCTAGTGTTATGTAACATATACGTAATTGCTGTACTTCGCACATTGAATTGCAGTGACCTGGGTTTATAGATAATGTGCTTTAATTGTTAGCTTTGGTGACTAGGGCCAAGTGTCACACTCTCACGGGGAACACGGGAACGAGGATACGCAGGAGTTGCTCAAAACCAATAGACGTTAACGATATAAAATAAAACAGGATACAGCTCAGGAACGCAGGAGGACATGAAGACACATAAAACCGGACGCTCGAGACTTCAAAACACAGGGCTTAAGTAACAAGGGAGGAAACGAGGGAATTAATCAACATAACGAGGAAACAAGGGAAACACAGGTGGAATCAAATGAACATAATGAGGACAGGAACAGGAAGACCAAAAATGGGCATATGAGGGAGGGAAACACAAGACACAGGAACACAAGACTGACAGCAAGTTTCTGTTCGCTTTTTGAGAATTAAAATCATGAACTGATGTCCTAGAATAAATTATGCTCATAAATAGGTACCTGTATTAATGTGTGTGTGTTAATTAAAAGTGCATTGTTAGTTTTAGCTTACTTTGTGTATTGTTAAAACACAACAGATGCTCTACATGCACAAAACAGCTTATCTATCTATCTATCTATCTATCTATCATATACTCTAAAGTTTGGGGTTGTTTTTTACTGTTTTTGAAAGAAGTCCTATGCTAACCACAGCTGCATTTATATAAAACAGTAATATTGTGAAATAATACCATAATTTTAAATAACTCTTATATATTTTTTAAATTGTCATTACTCCAGTCTTCAGTGTTACATGCCCCCAGTTTCACAGACAATTCTTAAACCTAGTCCCAGACTAAAAAGCATGTCTAAGCTGTTTTAACTGAAAGAAACTTGCACTGACATATCTTAAAATATGTTAACGACATTGATGTCTCAAGATGCACAGCTGTAATGTTTTTTTCTAAGGCAGGTTCATAAAGATTAAGCCCTAAACCCTGTCTGTGAAACCAGGCCGTGACCTTTCAGAAATAATTCTAATATGCTGATTTGTTGTCTCCAGCAATACCAAATGGAGTTATATTAAAGGGGTCATCGGATGCAAAATTCACTTTACAAGTTGTTTGAACATAAATGTGTGTTGGAAGTGTGTGTACACATCCCCCCGATAATGAAAAAAATCCCCCCAGTTTTTTTTTTTTTTTTAA
>NW_015649405.1:367484-367765 GCF_001515625.1 Sinocyclocheilus rhinocerous | reverse complement strand
CCTATTTTAAAATCCCCTTTCTCAAATCAGGCTGTTCTGAGATTCCTGTCAGATTGACGTAGATCTGCACAGGCCCCTCCCACGATTGTTGATTGACAAGGCTCTGGTGCAGGGGAAGACAAGAATGTCTCCGATTAAGCGATTGACGTGTTTTGTTGTTGGATGTAAGAATGAATATAGCAGTCGTCATTTACTCCTGACATCTGAGCCACTGAAGACGCAGAGGATTAATGTTACTTTCGTTTCTGAAGGGAATGTGCTGATCCCGGTCTACCTAAATG
>NW_015649405.1:362835-366574 GCF_001515625.1 Sinocyclocheilus rhinocerous | reverse complement strand
TTTAAAATCCCCTTTCTCAAATCAGGCTGTTCTGAGATTCCTGTCAGAATGACGTAGTTCTGTACAGGCCCCTCCCACGATAGCTGATTGACAAGTCCATCTTACCTTAGACCCGCCCTGAGTGAGCTGTGAGCTGTGAGCTGTCCGCCATTGTGTCAACTCCGGTGCAGGGGAAGACAAGAATGTCTCCGATTAAGCGATTGACGTGTTTTGTTGTTGTAAGGAGAGATACATTTAACAAATTACTTGCATATGAACCTTATTAGCTAGGATAGTTACCATAATCCACCATTGCTTGTAACAGGCTAATTTAGCTAAACATATCCATTTTAAATAGCTTACATTGTATGGCATGGAATGTACATATGCTTGATTTTGGTGGACGAGATCTGCTACACTTCTGCTGCTGAGCAAATACAAGAATTTATTCAGCTTAGTCAAAATAACATACATAAAGGAACATGCTGCATGAAAATAAATAAATAAATAAATAAAAATAAATAAATATATATATATATATATATATAAGATCCCCAGTAGCAGATCTCTACAAGTGGTGCTGGGGAGGAGGAGGGGTTCATAAGAGTTTTCATAATCGTGCAGCAGGCTAGGGAACGAAATAGGCTCATTTGAAATGCAGCTGCAGTGTGTCAGGGTTCTGGACTGTCTGTGTGTGTTTTGCTCCCCGTGACCCAGTTTCTCCTCGTGTTTATTGTGTTAATTTGGTTGATTCCATGCACCTGTGTTCCCTGATTGCCCTGTGTTTATTAGCCCCAGTCTGTGTAGTCTTCCTTTATCGGTTCTACTTGTTGGATGTTGTGAAATTCCCCTGTCATTCCCAGGATTAAAGATTGTTTATTTACTCCACGTCTCCTTATTCCTCGTTCCGCCATCCTCCTAGCACAGATCGTGACAGAAGAACTGACCAAAAAAAAACAGTAACCTCCGTGTGTCTACCCTCCGTTTTTTGTTTCCGTGTTTTTTCCCTCCGTGTTTGGTTTCTGTTGTGTTCCATGGATCCCCTCCTTCACCCCGAATTCCTCCTCCTCCTCCTGCTGGAGCAGGGGGAGCGCTCGCTCGAGGACCATACCTGACTGTTTCTGGCCCTCGCCGAACTTACCAGCTACCCGGACGTTGCACTCTGCGCGTTCTATGACGCTAGCCTGAACACCGCGTGCAGAGTGCTGTCGTACGAAGATGGCCTTCGAGCGGAATTCGCCGCCTGCGTGGAGTGGACTCTGGCGAGAAATGGCTCTCCGTCCCCCGCCTGTTCCCAGGAGAATCTCAACAGTTCCACTCCCGACCCAGTGCCCAGCCCACCATCTCCCCGATGCGCGGAGCGCATGCCCGAGCCCACCACTGATGGAGAGCCGGAGCCCGCCGCGACCGACGAGCCATCGCCGCACGGGGCGACAGAGCTGAGGATCACCTACGATATCAAAGGCAGATATCGTGTTCAACTCATCCACTGTGTTGCTGATAAAAATTTAATTATTTTCAGTTCTGTTGCTTAAATATGGAAATAAGTATGATGAACAAGGCACTCAAAGTACTTGTTATTTAATTCCAATCGAAAAATGCATTTATCATAAATTTTTACTGTAAAATATGTATTTTGGAATTTCTTTAGAAATATGACAACAATTACGCACTGTCATAGTATTTGGGAATATTCATGCATAATTTAAACGCATAATCACATGATATCAGATATAAAAATCAAACATTTTAGAAGAGAACGCAACATCGTGGTTGTTTGAACCAATGAGCATTAAAGGGATAGCTCACCAAAAAATGAAAATTCTGTCATTAATTACTGACCCTCATGTCGTTCCAAACCCATAAGACCTTCGTTCATCTTCAACACAAATTAAGATATTTTTGATGCATTCTGAGAGCTCTCTGACCCTCCTGTAGACAGCAATGTAATTAACACGATCTCCAAAATGGCGCTAGGGTGATGCGGAGGAGACAAATTGTTGAATGAAGTCATTATTTTTGTTTTCTTTGCATACAAAAAATAATCTCGTAGCTTCGTAAAATTACGGTTGAACCCCTGATTTCACATGGATTATTTTACCGATCTCCTTGCTGCGTTTCTGGACCTAATAATTCTGGTAATTACATTGCTGTCTATGGGAAGGTCAGAGAGCTCGCATTAATCAAAAATATCTTAATTTGTGTTCCGAAGATGAACAGAGATCTTACGGGTTTGGAACGACATGAGGGTGAGTAATTTATGACAGAATTTTCATTTTTGGGTGAACTATCCCTTTAAGCTGTGTCGTCAGCGTGTCGTTTCCCATCATGCTGTTGGTCAGCGCAGCCGGTAGAGAGCAACTGATTTGATGCTCAGTTAACATTTCTTATTGTCAATTTTGTGCTGCTTAATATTTTTGTGGAAATTGTTATACTTTTTCAGGATTTGTTGATTAATAGAAAGAAATAACTGCATTTGTTTTAAACATTATAAATGTCTCTTCTGTCCCTTTTGACCATTGTAATGCATAATTGCTAAATAAAAGTTGATAAATGTTTCTTTTTTTAAATCCTAGTGACCCCAAGACTTTTGAATAGTTGGATTTTTGTATGTTTGTATATACTGGAACATACACTAAGGATGTATTAATAACATCTAATACATTTTATCAGGACATTTTGCAAGAGAATGTAAGACCATCTGTCCAGTAAATGAACCTCTAGCAGAAGTCTGGGAATGCAAGAGGACAACGACCCACAACCACAGAAGTAAATCAAAAACAGAATGGCTTCAACAGAAGAAAATATGCCATTAAGTGGTCCAGTTGACCTCAAATTGATTCACATCAGACATCCCAGCAATATTGCTGAACAGACACAGTTCTTGAAGAGAAATGGTGAGAAATTCCTCTTGACCATCGTGCAGATCTTATGTGTAATTACAGGAAATGTTTGATGGAGGTTATTGCTGCCAAAAGAAGGTCAACGAATTATTAAATCCAACGGTTCACATACTTTTCCCACCCTGCACAGTGAATTTGTCTATTGCCTTTGTTTACTGTGTGTTTGTCTATTGTTGTGACATAGTTTAGTACTTTTTTATGCAGTAATCCATGACAAATCCATAGATTCACATAGTTTTTTTCCCCTATATTTGCTGTAAAAATGTACTGTATCTAAACAGCGCAGCTGAATATTCTGTCTGTAAAAAAATTTACTGCATGTATTGTGCTTTTTTTTTTTCTCCCTGCATGCCTGCATCAACATATACTGTGTCAGGGATGCAGGAGGCATTGGTCACTGCGGATTTTAGCTCTGTTGGTTTAAGGAGGTGATATGGCCTGTGACACTTTCACTTTGTATTAGATTAGCCTTGTGTAGTGTCCAGGAAGCTGCGGCATTCCCACATCTTATGAAAGCATGTCTTTTAGCTCAATTTTTTTTTTTTTTTGCCTTCCTGCATTTAGCTGAAACACGTTGAAAGTGAGCACAGGCAGTCAGGTGAAGATATTGTTGAAATGAACATGACATGTATTGTACCTTTGCAAAAAAAAAAGTGTCAGGGTTGGTTTGTCTCATCTGTTTGCTTACAGATTTGCTATGGAGAATCAGAGTGAGCATTTGGAATAGCGCTATGGATGTAAATCTGTTAGCTTGCCAAGATTCTTAGCTCCAGAAGGCTTTATGCTTTTATATGCAGTCATTTAGAGCAGTGTTTCCCAACCGGGGTGCCGTCTGTTGAGAGCAGGGGTGCCGTGTA
>NW_015649405.1:362554-362723 GCF_001515625.1 Sinocyclocheilus rhinocerous | reverse complement strand
AAATTTCGGCTGCCGAAAATTAGTTCACCGCTCAGGTTTCACTTTCACGTGGTGTGACGCTCGGCGTATTATCCCACTCTATGCGTGTGTGCTCCGCTCAGTCGCTCCACTCGTACACCGTTCATGCGAATCGGAACAGCAAAGTCCACTCAAAAATTGAGCCGACAGG
>NW_015649405.1:359983-362502 GCF_001515625.1 Sinocyclocheilus rhinocerous | reverse complement strand
TGTTGTACCGAATATCTATACTTTTCAAATTATCATATCGAAGTTAGAAATTCAAATATTGTGACAGAATTAATGTTGTAGGGTGCCACAAGTTTGTTAAAATTTCCAAAGGGTGCCGCGACTAAAAAAAGGTTGGGAAACACTGATTTAGAGTGTAAATTCTATTCGTTACATCTCTCATTATAGTGATAACTGAGACATATGTGCTAGTTATATCCTTAAGTCTCGATACATAATTATGCAAGGTTCATTTTTATTAGCATAATCTGCCTTATAGTGTGCAGTTCATTTTCATTTTTTTATACTGTCAAGAAAAAAAAAACTTTCACAGATTCCCCAAAACTTCAGCACTACTGAAATGTGGTGTTTTATGAAATTTAAATATAAAAACATTTGCCAATAAACAAATGCCAATAAAGCAATTAATAAGCTTTCTTCAAGGCAAACTTTCATCTTCGAAGAAATTACATTTCACATGTAAAATATACTGTAGGATACACAGTGGCTCACCTAGTACAGCACTTGCGATGAGGAGCACTTGAGTGAAACACAAGTCACAATGAAAGAGCTCAAAGAATTGTACATGTATCTCACATTTGCTTTTGTTAACAGCTTTTGTTAAATTTAGGACATGTGGTATGTTATTTTAACTTTATTAGCGGCACTCACCAGACATTTCAAACTGCTGTGATACGTACAACAACCAACGTAAACAGATTTACATTCATCTGTTTTGGATAAAACTGAATGAACCATTTGAAAGTGTAATGAAATGTGCAAGAAGAAGCAACATAATATTTTGCAGAAGGTATTTCCAATAACCCAAGAGGGTAAAAGGTTTGTAGAAAGACAACTAAGCTGTATGGCTGGTCTAATCAATTCCACTGATGCAGGTTTGAAGATGTGTCATTGATATGAAGCAGTAGGGAGGTGTCATGTCTTTCTTCTGTCTTGCAGAGATCAGCTGCAAAACCAGTGAAATAATATGACAGTGGGTGACTCTCCTCAGTCATAGTTGAAACAATTTGCAGTCAGGAAATAAGATTTGAGAAATAAAGAGAGCAGCAGTGGAAACAGCAAAAGTTCGGTGACACAAGGGAGCACCACAAGCTACAAATAACTTGTGACTGATACTCAGGTCGACAATGAGCTATTTGCGTGTTGGTGACCTGTGGAATTCAGATATTTGAATGTACACATGTTCAAGGGCAACCGTGTCATGTAAATCTGTTGCTTTTAACTAGAAGTTGCTTTTATTGTACTGCTTAATTAGTGTTGCTAAGAACTTTCCACTAACTACCCAAGCAACACATGGTAAGGGTCAGCTTATGTCGTGCACATTCAATATAATCTTTCAGTCTCCACTGGAATGTCTAGGAAACTCTTCAGTCGATTTTCTATTTCTAAGCATTAAAAGCAGAAAAGAAACAAGTATTGATTCCTACTTCAGTTAACTTCGCTCCAGACAAGGTAAGGCTCATTGTTTTTGGTGAGGTAAATGTTATTTTCCTCTCAAACTGTGATACTGTGGAGACTTGGCAACCTGCCATGGACAGTTCATATCAAGCTATTTAATCCAATTGCTGAATATGGAATCACTTTTGTCTCACACCCAGAAATCTAAGCAAATCCAAGGGGCCTTTTGAAACTCACCAGTATCTGCCTTGTCAATTAGTCTTCCAAGATATAGTGTAGTGGATCGCAAAAATGATACTACACTTTGCAAACTTGATAATTTTAGTGAGGACTGCTTATCTCAATTCACTATTCAGGCTTTGTGGAGTTGCTCACACTTTAATTAAATCAGCTGGCCAGCCAAGTTCATTTATCCTGTCTTGACTTGCTGTCCTGTTTCCATTATTTATTTGATGTAAAGCCTAAATTTACAAGTTTTGGTTTGTCATTTCTTCAGTGTGATGCAATCACACATCATGGTCTATAAAGTATTAAAGGGGTCATATGATGCGATTTAAAGTTTTCCTTTCTCTTTGGAGTGTTACAAGCTGATTGTGCATAGATAAGATCCCTGAAGTTGCAAAGACTAAAGTCTCAAAACACCCATTAACGTAAACTACGCCAGAGCGCGTATACACCTCACGCACCGGAAGCCGTGCGCGCGCCCAAAAACAGTTGGACATAGTGGTGTATTAGAGGTACAAAATTATATAAATACTGTTCGGTTTCTATGGAGCCAGATCAGCCTCAAAAATAATACATTTTAAAACAAAATTCATAAATGCACAGCACAATTTACATTTACAAAATCCGATTTGTAAATTCAAAACACAATTCATAAATACAGAAGTAAAAGCATAAATATTTCCCCAAATGCTCACACAAAAGCATCTTACCTAAATAAATTTAAAATGTTTACACAAATATGTATATATCAAGTTCTTGAATTAATTTCCATCACACATGTATGAATGATGTTACATGTATTTATGGATCATTGAATCTGCATTTGCAAATCATCACACATGCGTGGACTGCTTTGAATTTGTGTGAAATCTCCGAAC
>NW_015649405.1:358911-359904 GCF_001515625.1 Sinocyclocheilus rhinocerous | reverse complement strand
ACTTCTGTATTTATGAATTGTGTTTTGAATTTACGAATCGGATTTTGTAAATGTAAATTGTGCTGTGCATTTATGAATTTTGTTTTATAAATGTATTATTTTTTAGGCCGATCTGGCTCCATACGTTTCTCACACAAACCGATCGTTTCATGTCTTAGGACATCAATGTGACGTCACGAGCCGCAGGGTTTAATTTGGATTTGTCTGTGCATGTTTTTTTTTACTCTCATAGATTTTGTTACCATTGCCATGGATGATACGACTGATAGACTGCAACGGTTAAAGTTAAAAATCATCATATGTGTTCTACTGAAGAAACAAAGTCACCTACATCTTGGATGCCCTGGGGGTAAGCAGATAAACATAAATTTTCATTTTTGGGTGAACTATCCCTTTAAGTAGAATTTTTTTTTATTTTTTTTTATAAATTTTCATTTATTCATAATATTCATTCATAATGGTCTTATTTTGTAAAATTCATTAATTTATATGTATGTATGTATTTAAACTTCCCAAGATTGTTATTTATATATATAAGTGATTTCTGGTAGCCAATGTTGATATTTGAAATCACCAAAACAAACACGCCCCTACCCCAAAAGGGTCTTGCCCCTATTTTGATAGCTCCGCCCCACATATACGTACGGAACCCAGGCAACGATTAGTTCTGTGAAATAGGCTTGCCACGATAGACGGTGCTGACGGTGATACCAGTGTTAAGCCGCAACACCGGTTGCGTCACTTGCCCACTGCGGCACCGACCCCCACCAGCGTTTTGACTTTTTATAGTAATAAAAATAATTTAGTTCAGTAAAAGAACAGACACTACAATTAAAAACTGAACGCGGCTGCTCAATGCAGCGTGCCGAACGACAGTCGCATCACAGATCAGGTTTCATTTCTCCAGTGAGGAGAGTGAGTCGAGCTGACTGACAAGAAGAGTGAGGTGAGACAGACAAGACGAGTGAGGAGAGACAGACAAGAAGAGTGAGG
>NW_015649405.1:348008-358104 GCF_001515625.1 Sinocyclocheilus rhinocerous | reverse complement strand
ATCTGAATATATAAACTTAAAATGTGAATATAAAGTTATAACCACAAATATATAGATACAAATCTGAATATATAGAAGTACATCTGAATGTATAAATGTAAAGCTGAAATTATAGAAGCACGTCTGAATGTATAAATGTAAATCTGAATATATAGAAGTACGTCTGAATGTATAAATGTAAAGCTGAATTTATAAATGTAAAGCTGAATATATAGAAGTGCATCTGAATGTATAAATGCAAATCTGAATATACAGTTATAACCATGAATATATAGATACAAATCTGAATGTATAGAAGTAAATGTGAATATATAAATGTAAATGTGAATATATATAGAATTAAATCTGAATATATACAAGTACATGCTCCCGTACTCTCCATTGTTGAAGTCGAAGTCCTCTGCCTCTCAAGCTGCCTTGAATGTATGTTTCCCCAGAATAAGGTACAGATAACAGGATGTTGATTATATGGTGATCAAGCTCCATCAGAGAGAGGTGTAAATCCCACATTCTCTTCCAGCCATAGTTCCCTTCTGTGATTTAATCAAGTCCTGATGCGAATACATAGCTTCTGAAATATAGTGGTCCAACTAAAACCAATATCACGTAAATTTTCCAGGTGATTCCTTTAAACAATTTGTACCACTACCTAGTAAAGGGAAAAATGCTACGTGATAACATGGATTTATTTATATTAGAATAGCAAAAACAGATACAGTGGCTGTTTTACACCAGACAAGAACTTGCAAAATTTTTAGCTATGTTGAATTGTAAGGACTTTTTGGCGCTACTGCCAGCCTTTTTGTAAAATACAGTAAAAATACTCTGTTTGGTTTAGATAAGTTATATACACTTACAGTAATTAATATAGTGCAATATCCTAATTGATGCATTCAGGATGTATAGGCATATTGTTTTAATAAAAATAATAAATAACATCTGTCTTTTGACATGCCAGATAATAAAGATGTATTTACAGTATCTCACAGAAGTGAGTACACCCCTCACATTTTTGTAAATATTTTATTATATCTTTTCATGTGACAACACTGAAGAAATGACACTTTGCTACAATGTAAAGTAGTGAGTGTACAGCTTGTATAACAGTGTAAAATTTTCTTTGGTCGACCATGGCGAGGCCTGTTCTGAGTGGAACCTGTCCTGTTAAACCGCTGTATGGTCTTGGCCACCGTGCTGCAGCTCAGTTTCAGGGTCTTGGCAATCTTCTTATAGCCTACGCCATCTTTATGTAGAGCAACAATTCTTTTTTTCAGATCCTCAGAGTTCTTTGCCATGAGGTGCCATTTTGAACTTCCAGTGACCAGTATGAGAGAGTGAGAGCGATAACACCAAATTTAACACACCTGCTCCCCATTCACACCTGAGACCTTGTAACACTAATGAGTCACATGACACCGGGGAGAGAAAATGGCTAATTGGGCCCAATTTGGACATTTTCACTTAGGGGTGTACTCACTTTTGTGGCCAGCGGTTTAGACATTAATGTCTTTGTGTTGAGTTATTTTGAGGGTACAGCAAATTTACACTGTTATACAAGCTGTACACTCACTACTTTACATTGTAGCAAAGTGTCATTTCTTCAGTGTTGTCACATGAAACGATATAATAAAATATTTACAAAAATGTGAGGGGTGTACTCACTTCTGTGAGATACTGTTTATAGACCGTGGATATGGACTTAGTCACCTGTTAAAGTGGTCATCTTTCGGTGACAAAATTACCATCTGAAATTCATACTTGGGACATTTGGGACAATGAAGAACTAAAATGCTAAAAACGTTTTAAAAAATCCAAGTAAAATCCTTTCTTCGATGTATTCAATGTATTCAATTTATCAGCACCTCATTCCTCATGCTGTACGAATTTGTAGAATGAAATTTGGCTCTATGACTTCTATGACTAAAAAAAGGGAAAAGATGGCCATTCAAGCTTCAGTCTGTGGAGGAGGGTTTAGTTCAACTGAATTCAATCTAGTTGAATTCAGGATGGTCCTTCTGCACCAAAATGCCAGTAATTCCTCAATAACTCCTTCAGTAAACCCTGTGTTCTTATTCAGCCTTAATGTCTTGTTCTACTCACTTCTTGTATTAGCACACGAACTTTTGCAGGTTTACACCAGATTTAGAAGCTGCTCCAAGATGCCGCAATAGTGCAATTAACTGAGCAATTTAGGAAAAGCCTGTTTGTGCAAGGCACTCTCTTCTTTAAGAAAATAATTAGACAAAATATATGAAAACTTTACATAACAAAATTATATTTTAGACAAGTCCGTGTGATAGACAGAGTCCGAGTTACTGCCCCAGTGGGAGCAGTTTCCAGATCATCACTTAAATCAGTAAACAACTGCAAAAAAATTGTTATTTCCATGCCCAGAACAGCTGGAAAGTCTGGTTTTCCAACACATATGAACCCAAAGCTGTTTTTCCAACTGGAATACATTTGAGTGTGTCAGCACTTGATTACAGGCCACAGCTGGAGGAGAGATGCAATGAATTCTCACCTGAATTCCTGTACCAGTAAATAGACGACTTGCCACATTTGTATATAAAAAGGTGTGCTGATAAAAGAAGCACTTTAACTGGAGTTTCTATCCATTCAACACTCTTTCTCTTTCAGAGGTTTGATAGAAGACTACTTCTATCTCTATGGATCCCATTATAAGATAATTGTATTTATTTTCAGCAGCAGCAAAGATGAGAGGAAGTCATGGACATTTGTTCTTCTGTAGACCTCTTCTAAACTGCAGAATGTGCTCATGCACATAATTTGTTTCTGTGCTGATGTGCTTTCCAAGCAATCCAAGAAAGACTGACACAAAATAGAATAAGAGCTGTCAAAGTTTATTTGAATCCATGGATCATCATGTAATCGGATATATTCATTAGGTTGCTGAAATATTTTCACCAAGAATTTAAAGTATTTTGTTCACAGAGCATGTTGAAAACTATATAATAAAGCAGTCAAAAACATAATTCCCTTAAATGTGTGGTACTACATTGTACAACATTATTACTATTTAAATACATATTCAACTATGTATTTATATAGTGCTGGTGATATATATGGATAAAATATATGGATACTGTACTTAAAAAATGAAAAAAACAATTATAAGAATTTAAAGTATTTTGTTCACAGAGCATGTTGAAAACTATATAATAAAGCAGTCAAAAACATAATTCCCTTAAATGTGTGGTACTACATTGTACAACATTATTACTATTTAAATACATATTCAACTATGTATTTATATAGTGCTGGTGAAAACTTGCCATATTGCATGCCAAAAACAGGCATGTGCAACTCCTTTGGACACTTGATTTAAGGGAATTGGTCAATAGTGATAAAAATATATGGATACTGTACTTAAAAAATGAAAAAAACAATTATTGATGAATTAATAATTTTCATACATATATAAACATATATTTTACAAACATATTAAATATATAAAATGTATGCAAAATGCAAAATATTTGTAGAATTCATTAATTTTGTTTATTTTGTTTATTTTTTATGTTTTTATTCCTCTCTTCTGGACCGGGGGAAATTACTACCGCCCTGTTGACCTCCCAGACACCACTGGACTAAGCTGGAGGGAAGGGATCCTCCGGTGTCTGGAGAGTGTCCGGCCCCGATCCAGAACCAGCCCGCCGTCAAGCCCGCCGGTCGTCCCTCAGTCAAGTCCGCCGGCCGCTCCGTTGTCAAGCCCGCAGGCCGTTCCTCAGTCAAGGCCGCCGGCCGCTCCGAAGTCAAGCCCGCTGGCCGTTCCTCAGTCAAGGCCGCCGGCCACTCCGATGTCAAGCCCGCCGGCCGTTCCACAGTCAAGACCGCTGGCCAATTCACTCCCAAGCCCTCAGCTGACAGCAGCAGTCTCCTTCACCTCTGCTCATAAAAGGAGAATGCGGAGGAAGAGACTGTGGGCTCCAGCCCCTGAGTCTGCTCCAGTGTCGGCTCTAGCCCCTGAGTCCGCTCCTGAAAGGGCTCCAGTCCCCATGTCCAGCCCAAGGAGGGCTCCAGTTCCCAAGTCAAGCCCAGAGAGGGCTCCTGTTCCCACGTCCAACCCAAGGAGGGCTCCAGTCCCCAAGTCAAGCCCAGAGAGGGCTTCAGTTCCCATTTCAAGTCCAGGGAGGGCCACAGTTCCCGAGTCAAGCCCAGGGAGGGCCGCTGCTCCTACGTCAGGCCCACGGAGGGCCTCAGAACCCGGAATTTCTCCTAAGGAATTTTTTTTGGGGGGGGGGCTATAGGGCTCCAGCCATAGTGGCCGGGCCGAGTACCGAGGCCAAGGCCACGGAGGCTGCTCTGCCATGGCCCCCTGAACTGTCTGCTAAGCTATGGCCCCCTGAGCTGTCTCCTCCGCCATGGCTCCCCGAGCTGCCTGCTCCTCCATGGCTCCCTAGTCTGTCTGCTCCACCCAGGAGGCCGTCCGTCCCGTGTAAGCCTGTCCCTATAGGCCTCCAGAGCGACCACCCCCCCTTCCGGGACGGGGAGGGAATGTCACGCCCATGGACTGTCCTTGTGTTCCGTGTCTTGTGTTTTGCTCCCCACGTGCTCCCCATTATCCAGTTTCTCCCTTGTTTATTGTTTCATTGATGTCAGGTGTTCCTCGTATTATTCTAAGCATTTAAGCCCTGTGTTTTCCTGTGTCCGGCGTCGAGTCTTAAACGTCAGTTCCCCTGCTACGTGTGTGTTCCTCTGTTCCGTTGGCAAATAAAGACTTTCTTCATTGTAAATGCTCCTACGTCTCCTCATTCCCTCACAGTAGCAGCACCGTGACAGTTGCAGGGTGCCTTGTTAATTTTGATGATAACAAAGGCATTTCTACAGGCATTTAACAGTAAATATCTGAGCCCCCTGCAACCACGAGGGCATCTATGAGAAACAGTGTTAACAGCTTATTAGCCCTGCTCTCCAAACATCTTTGGGCTTTAATCAATGTCATTGTCAAATGGTTCCTTGTCTTCTCCAGGGCAATAGAGTCAGGATGGGAAGTGTGGGGCGACGTGCACATTACCCAAAGGAGAAGCATGGGCCTCTAATGAAATTAATCCTTAAAATATTCATCACCATCACAGAGCCTGATAAATGTCGGAGGATTGCCATGATGATGAGCTGTAAAAAAAAAAAAAAAAAGTCCTCTAAGTAAGTTGTGATGGTATTTTCCCTCTCATTTGTTTGTAACCTCAAAATAAAGTTTTTTTCTGCATAACCCATGAGTCCCATAATCCGAAATACCAATAATTTATTAGACACTGTCTTAAATAATTGTGGGTTCCAGGCACAAATGATTCAAGGGCGACATTATTGTTTAGAAATGTACATCTGTTTAGGAGTCAAGCAGAGGGCACGATGTTTAAAACCCACCTTGATTTTCAGATCATCTGTATTGGTACATCTATCCATCTGACACAGGGGGAGCCAGAGCGGAGTGTCTCCGGGGTGTCATTCATTTGGGTGGATGTTCAATCAATCAAGTCAACCATTGATCTTCCTGTCAAACGATTTTATTCTCTCTGTAATAATCTGCTCACATTTGACAGAGACCTGTGTGGAATAGTAACGAGACAGACAGACAAGGTAAAGAGGGCGCTGCAGGCCATTGGTTTTTTTTTTTTTCTTGGAAAGGACTCTGATATTAAATTAATTTACAAATGTGACTCCTGCGCATGAATCCATGTTCAGAGATTTGGCCGGTTAGTGCCAAAAAGCTACAACTTAAAATGTTCACTGAACATTAACTGAACTAAATTGGGCTCTTTGAATTTCAGTAACATTAAACTGACTTAAAAAATCAAGTTGAATCTAGTATAACTTATAAAAAAAAGTTGAAATTGCTTAAATTATTTTTATGAGTTAAAGTAACTTAAAACCATAAGTTGTCATGGCTTTTTCATCATATCATTTTTTACAGTGTAGGTTATTTCAACTTAGATAGTAAATATTACGTTCTAATTAGTCGGAATTTGGTGGTGTTAATAGCTTACTCAATAGTCATTCATTCATTTGCATTTCATAAAGAAACATGAAAACCATCTTCCTGCACAATGTATAAATCCTAGTATGGCAAAGAAAAAATGGCTGCTGAAGTGACCAGATATTTTGCATAATATTTCAGCCTATGTGAAGTACCTGCTTTACCTAACCTTCATCAAAAAGAGGACTTCTATGAGCAATGATTAACAAATTTGATACCCACAAAACCCAATCAGGGTAGCACACAATATTAAAATAATGCAATAAACATTAACTAATGTAACATAAAATAACCTGAAGTGCATAACTAATACTGTAAGTAAGAATATACGTCTGTTTAAATAAAATAATAACAATAAACAACATTTGTATAGCATTTATTAATAGTTTTATCAAGTTTTATCTGCTAACATTAGTTAATGCACTGTGAACATGAAAAAAGGAACTATATGAATTACATTAACAAAGATTAATAAATGTTTTAAAAATGTATTGCTCATTGTGTGTTATGCATGTAATAACATTAAGAAATGTGACCTTATTGTAAAGTGTAACTGTTTATAGAATCACCAAGAGCTTGTAACACTCCAAAGAGAAAGGAAAAATTGAAATCGCATTATATGACCCCTTTAAGTTTGTAACATTTTTTTAAGTATTTACTTTTTCAGTGTGTACTTATGGGCTAGAGAAATTGAAGAATAGTTCATAATAGAATAATTTTGTGTTTAGCTATAGTAGCCTAAAAAAATTTGATTTCTCCATATTTCCATATCTCCACCCAGTGCCATGAGTTCAGGAAAGTTTAGTAAAGCCGCTTGAGAACAACCTTTAATTTAGCTAATAGTGGTGCTAGAGATGCAAAAATCATATGTAATTGAACCTTTAACGTTGATATTAATCCTTCACACTGCAAACCTGAACTGGCTGAAGTTAATGTGCACTTTTGATTCCTGATTCAAAAACACTTTGCTGTCAGAGTTAGGAAAGTTTGGGAGTATATATTTTCGGCAAACCATAGTTGGAAAAAAAAAAATCAGAAACCAACCAAGATCCTTGTGGTGTGGCAGAAGTCGCTATGAATCTAAACCAAACCTCCCAACAAAAACAGACAACCATCTGTTCCATTTTGACATTTTTGTGAATCTCAGGGAAATTTCAGAGAGCAGCAGATCTCATATTCTAATGAAATGCTGGAGGCTCAGAAGTGGTTTCAGATCGATGGGTTTGGGAGGGAAAACGCCCTAGTGGTTCGAGGGGTTTCCTTCAAAGGCCAGATAAAGCCCTAAAGAAAAATATAAGCATTCTTTCAGTAATTACAGAGTAGAATTATGGCAGAGGTCAGATAAAGGACTGAGGAACTTACATTTTTTCTGTCTTAAAGTGATAGTTCATCCCCAAATTGTAATTCTGCTATCGTTGACATCAGTGTTTGACGAATATTCTGACTGCTTTTCATAATTAATGAAGGTGAATGAGTATTGGGGCTGTCAAGCTCCATCATGACATAAATCACCACTTAATTATCATTAAAATGTAGTAATGGCCTTTAAGTAACAATGACATTTACAGACTTGTGTAGAGAATTGTGTAAGTTAAAAAAGTGTAATATCTGGATTATATTACTAATGTGCACTGTTTATTGTAATACACCATAGTGGTCATGACAAGCCTTCAGATACAGTAAAATACTGTGTCAAGTTGTGTTGTCTTTATTGATCGAGCAAAAAGAGCTGTCTGTTTTTTTCCCAACTCAATCAATGTCTTCTGACCTGTGATAACCTCCCACATAGTTGAACACAAGACAAAACAGTTTAGAGAAAATATATTTTAGGATGCTTTTATGTAAGGTGAAATATGTCGATAAACTATTCACTGATAATCTCAGTAATAAACCTGAAGTCAAATATACTTATTATTCAACCCTGTTTCTTTATTTATTCCAGCACACATACAATTCTGTGATTCTGTTTACTCTTTAAAACCACAACTTAATAAATGTTATAGTTAATTAAGATGAAATATAAGAGGATAGTATGTTCTAGTTTGGCTGGATTAAGTGTTCTCACACTGTTCTCACAGACGAGATAATACATCTTAAAACACAAAATGTTTACACATTTATCATAACTGAAAATACTGGCAATTTATAGAATGAGTTTTGTTTAACTGCAGCACAGATGGCTGTGCACAGCTACATAAATGTGCAGTAACTGTAAAGAACTTGTTTTATTGGCACCCAGTTTGTTGTTTATCACAACATCAGAGTAACATAGCGATGTTACATGTAGCTTTTACCAAAAAAAAAAAAAAAAGTACAAAATGCAAATGTACCGTCACTTAAGGTCAAACATAATCAGAGCATTGAATGGGTTTCTGGCAGTCTCTGGATTCTCACAAATGCCAAGGTTTTTCTTAGAACTGCTTTTTGATGGAGAACCAGACCACGATCGGTATTCTATTGCACAGCCTCATTTCACAGGAATTGTAGCGATTTGGACCTCTGCTGCAATATAAGGTGATTTCGTAGGAGAGGATGAGAAAAAATAGCTGGTTCTCGATGAAGCAGGGTGGGTCTATTGATTTTTTTTCCCCCCTCAGAGATGTGGGGTAAAAGACATTTGTCTCCGTGTACAGGTATATGTGATAATTTTACCTACAAGATGTCCAGCAAAGGTACAGCTACTGTGAGAGACACAGACGAGAACTTTTTGTGCTCCTTTCTTAATGAAACCGCAGGCGATCCAACTGTTGAGGATTTGATTCCACAGTGAGCAATATAAAATTTAAAAAAACTACAGTAAAGTTAGCTATACCTTAATGTTTAATAAAAGAAGAGATGACCACTTATTTATAAATACAATTTTAACCAGAGAAAAACAGAATAAAAAAAATGTGGGAAATTTTTGTTATAAGAAGTAGAGAAACCCCCTTAAGAACAATATGTATTTGTTGCAGGAAATGAACAGCAATGTTTTCTAATTTAGTTGTTGAAGAAAAACGTCTCAGGTTACTTATGTAACCATGATTCCCTGAGTAGGGAACGAGACACTGCATCCTCTAGGGGTGCTGTTACTAAACGAGATTGGCATTGCCACCAATGGGATTTAAGTTTTTAAAAGGTTGTGAAAAGCATTAGAAGTGATGACATTTTGCTAATGAAGGAAGCAAGCATTTGAATTCATGCACTTTGAGGAGGAGACAATTAGCACTTAACAAGAAGGTGTTAGCGAGCTTTATTCTGCCTTCAAGGCCACATAAGCAGAATAATTCACCCTATAGCACAGCACAGTATCTCAGAATCCATTGCCAGGACAATTGAACGTGAAATAAGTGTATGTGTTCATGCGAATGCTCATGTACCAAGAATATATATATCCCAAGAGAACATGCAAGGTCAGTCCTCTGGAAGAGTGCACTCACTTCTGGGAAAATGCACTCACTTTAACTTATTTGATCACCGGTGGGCCTACATTTTCTATTTGAGACAAATGAAGCTGTTTTCTTGTCGCTTCTATAGAGTGATATGTCACCAGCTTCTTCTGAGACATAAAAAGCCTGTTTCCTCCCTTATGCAAAGAAAATAAATTTTCTTATACAATACCAATCAAAATAATGTCTGTAGTATATTGAAAATGTATATTGAAAATATATGTAATGGTATGTTGTGTTAATATATTGCAATATATTTGTAATATTCGGAATTGCTACTTTCCATATATTGAAAAATATGTAACAATATATTTACTTATATATTGTGATGTATGATGTATTTACTTATATATTGTGTCATTTTCTATTCAGTTATACACTTCATATCTTATAATGAATAAATATATAAATATAATAAAATATTTAATAAATATATTTGAACATATACAGGTGCATCTCAATAAATTAGAATGTTGTGGAAAAGTTCATTTATTTCAGTAATTCAACTCAAATTGTGACACTCATGTATTAAATAAATTCAGTGCACACAGACGGAAGTAGTTTACGTCTTTGGTTCTTTTAATTGTGATGATTTTGGCTCACATTTAACAAAAACCCACCAACTCACTATCTCAACACATTAGAATACTGCATAAGATGAATAAAAAAACAT
>NW_015649405.1:345743-346729 GCF_001515625.1 Sinocyclocheilus rhinocerous | reverse complement strand
ACAGACGGAAGTAGTTTAAGTCTTTGGTTCTTTTAATTGTGATGATTTTGGCTCACATTTAACAAAAACCCACCAAATCTCAACAAATTAGAATATGGTGACATGCCAATCAGCAAAAAGTCCTAGTCTGTTCAGTTTGTGTTTGTCAGGTCTACTCGTTATCTACTTGTTGTGAACGTCATCCTTGTGCTCTGTGACTCCCGTTGGAATCATTAAAGACTCTCGTTTTTGTGAAATCTCCTCGTCTCCTCGTTCCTTCCGTTCCCTTGCTCCAGCGACGTGTGACATGTATAGGTCTATATTGCAGTAGATTGAAAAATATAAGCACTGGTTTATCATATGGAAATGTATGATTTAATATATCACTTTATATTTTCCAGTATATTCCCATATTGTTTTGTTTCGTAAGGGCTTGCTGCTGCCGCCACACTGTAATTTAATGATGGGCTGTTCTCTGTGTATTTAATTATTGGACATTCATGATAAATAAATAAATGCTCTTGCAAAATTACATCATTCACTGTAGGCAGCATCACAACGCCTGCAGCTCGGCTGATTTATTGTACTCTAATTTTCATTCCAAAAGCACAACAAGTCTGAAAATAGGCACAACAACAGTGTGCATGGCTTTGCTAATATGTCATGCTTGTTTGAATGGAAATGTGATGGGTTGGTTTTTAAATATGCTTTTAAATATGCAGTTTCTTTCTGCTGGGGCTGCATTTGAAGTTGACACAGGGCTCTGATTGCCTACGGAGCGCCTACTCGCTCGCTGTGAATCATTTGCATTAAGTCGTTTCCACTTTATGACTTTCATTCTTATCCTATATGTGACCCCAAACGCAGTGCAGCCATCAGGGAGTGTAATCACTTTCAGCAGAGGAGCGAGGGCTGTAGAGTTCTCGAGGAGCATTTCAACAGCCAGTTTGTGATTGTCTTCTGCCAAATCCAGCGCTCTTAAAAGTCAACATTTTCACTCACAGGCC
>NW_015649405.1:316831-345597 GCF_001515625.1 Sinocyclocheilus rhinocerous | reverse complement strand
ATCACAACGCCTGCAGCTCGGCTGATTTATTGTACTCTTAATTTTCATTCCAAAAGCACAACAAGTCTGAAAATAGGCACAACAACAGTGTGCATGGCTTTGCTAATATGTCATGCTTGTTTGAATGGAAATGTGATGGGTTGGTTTTTAAATATGCTTTTAAATATGCAGTTTCTTTCTGCTGGGGCTGCATTTGAAGTTGACACAGGGCTCTGATTGCCTACGGAGCGCCTACTCGCTCGCTGTGAATCATTTGCATTAAGTCGTTTCCACTTTATGACTTTCATTCTTATCCTATATGTGACCCCAAACGCAGTGCAGCCATCAGGGAGTGTAATCACTTTCAGCAGAGGAGCGAGGGCTGTAGAGTTCTCGAGGAGCATTTCAACAGCCAGTTTGTGATTGTCTTCTGCAAAATCAAGCACTCTTAAAAGCAAACATTTTCACTCACAGGCCATTATTATCACACACACTGCATATAGAAACATTTTCAAAATCAAAATAGGAAAGAATAATTTTACCATGGATTAAAGATTTGACCCATTTGAACTTATTGTGAAGAAGAACATCTGGCATTTCAGGGCTAATCTATGAAGGGTTTTTTTGTATTATTATTAATTATTTTTATGGTTCAGGTCTTTACACCCCCTGCAATATTTTCAAAAGCTCAACCTCACCTAAAATGAAATGGCAAGTTTTTTAGCAACATTATTATAGCATCAGTAAAGATATATCAGAAAGATTGTGTTTCTGTAAAACATTTCTAAAGTAAAAATTAAATATATAAGTAAAAATATATGTGACCCTGGACCACAAAACCAGTCATAGGTATATTTGTAGCAATAGCCAACAATACATTGTATGGGTCAGAAAGAAATATCTATTTTTCTTTTATGCGAAAAATCATTAGGATATTAAGTAAAGATCATGTTCCATGAAGATATTTTGTACATTTCTTACTGTAAATATATCAAAACTTAATTTTTGATTAAAAATATGCATTGCTAAGGACTTCATTTGGACAACTTTAAAGGCGATTTTTTTATTTTTAAATTTTAACCCTTATTACTGGTTTTGTGGTCCAGGGTCATATATGATTAGTTTTTTCTAAACAATAATAGGTAGGAATTATGCAGATGTAATGCAGTTTCTGATAAATTCATAAACTGGAAAACAAAGGCAGATTTGTTCCAAACTTTTAGCTCATATTACATGATGCTTCCAGGACTATCACAACGTATTCCCAAACAAACAAATAAACAAACAACTGTTCGAAAGTTTGTGGTTAGTAAGATTTTGTTATATATTTTAAAAATAAATCACTTGTGCTCACCCAGGCTACATTTATTTGATAAAACTACAGTAAAAACATTAATATTTTGAAGTATTGTTACACTTTAAACAGTTTGTTATATAATTTATAAGTTTCTTTCTAATTTAATGTAGCAGCCATTACTCCAGTCTTCAGTGTCACATTCATAAATCTTTCCAACATGCTGATTTGCTGCTCAAGAAACATTTGAAAAGTTAATTAGCAAAAACCCATAAATGCCACCTTTAAAAAAAAATGAACTGATTGCCATGCATTATTCTCCACATATAGCACACTCTGAACACTAAACACGTTTTGTCACAAAAGCTGGTATTGTCCGCTGTCAAGGCACCACGAGTTTGCGTTTTTAGAGTAGAAAATGGAGTTATGTTTTTGCAAATTAACTCTTAATTTTTTTTTATTATTATCAATATTGAAAACAGCTACGTTGCTTAATATTTCTGTGGACACTGTGATATATATTTGGATAAACTTTATAGTAGACATTCTACTAACTATAACTTTGCAACTACATGTCAGTTAACTCTTATTGGAGTATTAGTAGACTGTTAGGTTAGGGTTAGTATAATAAGTTGACATGTACACTTGTCATTTGTCAGAGCACATATTGATAAAACTCTTTAATACACTTAAAAAGTATAGTTAACTGTATGTGTGTGTTTGTAAGTGACAGTTGTATCTAAAATAATACCAAACATTATTAGCTGAAGTGCAGCAACCCATTTTATAATTAATATTGTTTACTTATAGTTCATAGTTTGGTAATTAACTAGATGCCAGCAGGTATCTTTCTTTACTGCAACTAAGACATCATTGCTCTAAATGAATGAATGTCTGCGTCTTGACAAGCACCTGCTGTTTCCAAGACTCTTAAATATTGCCCACTCTAAACAGAAGACACTACAGAAAAAGAAAAACAAAACAATAAAACATTTATTTGCTCCTTATGCAACTGCTGTGGGCTATTAGCTTTGGCTGTTCATGGACACACGACAGAGACAAATATGGAGAAGAAATGTACACATTATATTCCGTTTTTCTCCAAACAGCTGACGTGCAATGTAAACTGGCTGCTGAATGATTCGATAAGCTCATTCTCACCATACCATGAACAGCACCAAGCAGACCGCATCCACAGATGAAGAATGAAGCGTGAATTCAG
Organism: Sinocyclocheilus rhinocerous; assembly: GCF_001515625.1. Lineage (NCBI taxonomy): Eukaryota > Metazoa > Chordata > Actinopteri > Cypriniformes > Cyprinidae > Sinocyclocheilus > Sinocyclocheilus rhinocerous. The sequence goes on along the minus strand of NW_015649405.1, from coordinate 343,102 downwards.
TGAACAGCAGAAAATAGAGTAAGCAAGAAAAGGAAGGCGAATAATAAAGATGCCAAGAGGAATGAGCCAACGTCCCCAGTGCCAGCTGTCCAGTCTATCTCGTTTGCTTGAGAGAGCTAATTTCCTTGCTCCACTGTGGAGGTGGCAGCGTGGATGTAATTGCTGATTAAGTGTCCGGGCACGTTCAAGCACCACTTTCACACTCCTGTCCCTCCAGTCTGAGGAAAAGTGGGCGTGTTTTGAACCCTTTGGAAATGGAGGGACCGAGGGCTGTGAGACCGACACGGTAGAGAGGAAAGGTTACTGTACTTCGGTGTTCAGGGAGGAGACGACCCTGGAAAAATCCTTTTCAGGGGTGTTAAAACAGAAAGCGTGAGAAAGGGCCACTCAGGGCCCGAGGAGCATTGTCTCTGTGGAGATGAAAAGACCTACCGGAGAATGAGTCTTCTTTTGGGGTTCCCACGGTCTTGGAAAACCTGGAAATATTAGAGAATTAAAAAAATGTGATTGGCCTGGAGATTAATAAAATCAATGAAAGGTCACAAAAGTCAGTATCGTTTTTTGTAGTTTGGAAATATTTCTTCAGCCAGAAATTCATTTTTGTGAATGCAGTCTTTTTAAAATTACATTTTTAAAAATTCCCCACAGTGACTGGAAATGTCATGGGAATTAATTAAATTGTTTTACCCTTGAAACGTCAAGGAGTTTTGTATAGCCAATATAAATGTTTCTACTTCTAAATTATCTAAAATTCTTTGATTTGAAATTTCTTTATATGAATGATGAATAATAAATGATAAAAAAAAAAAACTTCCACAATGACTGGAAAAGTCATGGAGATTAATAAAATCTTAATGTCATAGAGAAGTCTGATGAATACTTTTCTGTTTTTCCTACTAAAATGTTTTTTTTTTTTTTAATTCAAAACAAAAAGTTGTTTTTTAAAACATTTTCACAATGACTGAAAAGGTCATGTAAATAAAATCTTAAAAGGTCATGCAAAAGATTGTTTCTCTGGTAAGTATGATTTTTTTCAACTATGCATAATTCAGTTATTCATTTTTTTTTTTATTATGTCTAAGGCTGAAAAAAACAACTATTTGTGAGTATGACATAAAAAAATCCATACAACAAACCACTGCAAAAATTTTGAAACTACTGAAAGATCACAGAATGGTCTTTAATATAAACCGTATATACTGTACATATATAATATTAAAATATTTCTTCAATTACATATTAATTTTTAAGAGCGCAATCTCAAAATGATTTTTAAAAATCCTTCACAACACATGGATAAGTCCTAGTAAAATAAAGTACAAATAAATAAGTGGTCTATTTCTATAAACAGTGGTCTAAGCATTCAGCAGTTGGAAAAGTCATGGAAATGCATCTGTGTGGGAACGCTGTTCTTATGGTAGCACAGCATTTTTGAATGATTGTCTTCATGAGTTTGTCTGCATCCATATTGCATGTTTCCTCTCACTTGCAAAGTATGCTTGCAATTATTTCTTCGAGTTCTTTCAAGGCAGTTCTTTCTGCGTTTCCGCTCACATATTTTTAAAGCTGTTTCATTGAGGTTCCAAATAATGTCTCCTTGGCTTAGATATAACACCTAGAAGCATATAGCTATTATTATGCACACATGCAAAGTATGTTGCAGCTGTTATTTCTATGAAATTATGTTGTCTTTGCTATTCTGTTACTAATAAAATAGTTTTTTTCACTGCTTATCCTATTTTGGCACAATCCCTAAATTGAACTGGAGTAGTTTTACTTAAGGGCACCCATCTCACATGAAATTGAACTATCAAACACAACTCTTGACTCGAGACTTGAATGCAAAGACCCGAGACTTACTTGTGACTTGCAAAACAATGACTTGGTCCCACCTCTGGTAGAAACACCTCCATTCACCTTTGCTTTTCTTGTAGCCACATGGCTAACTTTGCTTGACCATATAAAAAAAATTAATTAACACATCTATTTTTTCTATTTTGATACTTATACTTCGAGCCATAAATAAAACCATTTAATGTAAATTCAAAATTCACATTTTTACTCCATTCTTCCAACAATAGAAACATTGGCTTCAATCTTTCACACTGCAAGAATAAGTGATACACATCTTCATGCTCAAAACAAAATGGACATTCATCCCTTACTGTTAGATCAACATGTGCCCTATGTCTATTACTAGTTCTTATTCCATGTATTATACGCCATTGGAGGTCACCAGTTCTCTTATCAATAGGACGTTTATATAAAGTCATCCAACTACCTTTAGGTGATCCATCAAATCCCTCTACCCCTTGCCATTTAGAGTCTAAAACACATTTTAATTATTCAAAATACATTGCTTTTACACACGTATAATACAGTGCTCTCTTTCCAGTGTCAGCAAACAAATTAAGTTCTGGAGTTTTAAAACTCAACAACTTTCCTTCATCTCCTGGCCTTGTCTCCACAGCTGCACTTACCCCTAAATTTGGAAACTCAACCATCACATTAATACACTGTTGTTTTGATTCCTCCTCCTTCAACAACTCTGTAAATGTTGATGGTATTACAGATAAGAATTCAGTCTTTAATCTTTCTGCAACACGGAGTGATTTAATACCAAGCTTTGCTGCAATATCCTATGAAGACAACCATTCACTCTTACACCAAAGATGAGAGACTTTTATAAACTGGGCTTTCACCATAGCAGCTTACATTGAATGAGAGTTCAAGATTTTCATAGGTAAAGCAGGATTATAAAGAAGAGGTTCCTCTTTTATCCATGATCCACTTACAATACCTTGTTCTCGAACAATTCTCAAAACATTCCATGATTTTAGAACGGTCTTATAAAAAGGAGTTATTTCAACTAATACCACATCATTCAAATTTATTAAAAACAATTGTCGGTCTAATCCCAGTCGTCCTCCTCTCCTCAAGAGACCACAAGCCACATCAGCCCAACTGACCTCTTTCCCATACAAAAGTCTCTGGGCGGCTTGTAGTTTAAAAGCAGCAATCCTACAACCAATATCAATTAATCCTTGCCCCCCTTCATTAAGAGGTAGGTAGAGTACAGCAGGTCTCAACCAATGCTGACCCGTCCAAAAAAAGTCAACAAGACATATTTGAATGTCCTTAATGTCAGCAGCAGGGGGGTCCAATACAGTCATTTTATGCCACTAAGTTGAAGCAACAAGATTATTGACTATTAAGACCCTTCCCCTATAGGACAGCTGAGGAATTAACCATTTCCAATTAGATAACCGGAGATGCACTTTTTCCAATAGTCCTTCCCAGTTATTTTTCTTGTATGTCTCAGAACCTAAAAACACTCCTAAAAACTTAAAACCATCTTTTCTCCAAATTACATTATTAGGTAGCTGTGGGACATTCAATCTCTCTGAACCACACCATAATGCCTCACATTTTGTCCAATTTATTTTTGCTGATGATGCTCTTCCATAACATTTAATAATCACTAAAACTACTTTAATATCATCACTGTTCCCTTTCAGACGGTCACTCCGAGTCACGTCGGTGACCAACGAATTGGGATTTCGCTTAGAGAGACCAATCCACTTCTAGTGTAAACTAAACGAGCCAATGCACATTGGCATGCGATGACTGCATCCAGCTGCCGCTGATCGTGTGTGACGAGTCTAGCGCGCTCTCTGGAGCTTTTTGTGTTGGTGGACGGCGCTTCAGTGGTGGTCGTTCCTGTGTCGAGTGGGTTGCGCACTTCAGGCTGCACTACCCCCTGTTGTGCTGCAAACGGCCGTTTCCCCTGTGCGTCTCAGCACGTAAAAGAGCATTTCCCTAAAAGAGCCAATTTCTTTAAAAGAGTACAATAAGCAGGTGCGTCTTTGTAAAGACGACAGATCGCCTTTTTAAAGATGCCGTTTAACCCGTGCGCGTGTCTGGGCATGAAGCACGCTAAGGTGGCGTTCGCGAATGAGTCATGTTCCCATTGCGGGAAGTTGACCATCTCGGAGCTGCGGGCCAGGCTCCGTTTTCCTCCAGGGGGGCAGAGCTCCGTTGCCTCTGCCACAGACCAACCCTCGGGGGCCCACCACTCCTCCAGCGCTCCGCAGCCAGCCGCTCTTCAAAGAGCGTACCAGCGGTATCCCTCGGGGCTCCTCTCGACGACCGGATGTCGATCACTGCATCGGAGGGAGAGCTCTCTGGAGAGGAAGATTCGGCTGCACTGCCGCTCTCCGGGATGGTGGCAATGCCTGAATCGGATCCAGAGATGTCGGCTATGCTTTCCCGGGCCGCCGAGAGGGATGCAGACAAAGTTTGGTTCCTTAATGCCCCTGTGTCACAGACCGGCCTCTTCGGCGATGCGGTCGAAAGCCTGGCCCAGCAGCTCTCGGCTGCACAGAAGCAGACTGAGGCGGTTCGTCAGACCCTGCCCCGGCGGGCAGTTGCTGCCTCCACCCGTCCGCCGGCCGCAGCGCCCCCGCGCCGCATCCGCAGCAGCCTCCAGCAAGCTGGAACCAAGTAAGCGTTGCACCGAACACTCAGACCCCTCTTCGGTCCGCTCACAAGCCGCCCGAGTTGGGTCCCTGCGTTCCACCTCGCTGCCCTACTGCGGGTATGGTGGTGGTTCCGCTGGTCCCGCTTGCACGGTGTCTGGTTGCCTGGCTAGCGCTACCCAACCCGTCTCGTTGGCTTCTGCGGACCATCAACCTCGGCTATGCGATTCAGTTCGCCCGGCATTCCCCCCAAGTTCAGTGGCATCTGCTTCACGACAGTCTTGTGTGCGGAGATCGCAGTCCTACTGGTGAAGGATGTGATAGAGCCGGACCCTCTAGCAGATATGAATACAGGGTTTTACATCCCTTACTTCATTGTACCCAAGAAAGGCGGTGGGTTACGACCAATCTTGGATCTGCGTGCCTTGAACCGGGCCCTTCGGAGAACAGGGCGTTCGCATTCCCAACTACCTCAATGACTGGCTCATACTAGCTCAGTCTCAGCATCAGTTGTGTGCACACAGGGACTTCGTACTCTCGCACCTCAGCTGGTTGGGCCCTCAGGTCAACTGGGAAAAGAGCAAACTCTCCTGGGAGAGGATCTCTCTTCTCGGTATGGAGTTGGATTCGGTCAAACTGACAGAAGAAGACCCCCGGAGATGCCCGATCAGGGTCGTGCTTTCCTTTTTGCAGCAAGGGTTGGAGCGAAGGGAAACCCTCGTTCCCTGAAGGAGGGAACGGAGACGTCACGTCACGTCGCCACGGCTGCTGTACCACCGCTGAGCGGCCGGGTCACCGGCTCGGCTCCTCAGCGAAAACCTGGTATGCGTTGCACCGGCTGCCTTTTTATGCTCATGCTGTGATCAGCGGCAGCTGGATGCAATCATCGCATGCCAATGTGCATTGGCTCGTTTAGTTTACACTTGAAGTGGATTGGTCTCTCTAAGCGAGATCCCAATTCGTCGGTCATCGACGTGATGTCTCCGTTCCCTCCTTCAGGGAACGAGGGTTACATACGTAACCGAGACGCTCCTAATTATTACAGTCAGTTACGTCATCAGCATAAACATATATTTTCACATCATTTGAAATATTTGACCCCTCAATATGTAAACCAGTCAACTGTTCTCTTAATTTGCACAGTAGGGGTTCAATTACAAGACTATAAAGTTGCCCTGAAAGAGGGCATCCTTGCCTTATTCCTCTATTTACTTTAATAGGAACACTTAAACCTTCAGCTATTTTGACCATACATTCAGCTTCATTGTACAATAAATTAACCCATGAGATAAATCAAACAAATAAGCGTGTTCAACTCTGTCGAATGCTATTTCTTGATCAAGAGATATTAACCCCAAATCATATTCATTATACATTGCATAATCTATTATATCTCTCATTAAAAATAAATTATCCTTGATACATCGCCCCTTTACACAATATGATTGTTCTTTCATGATTAATACACTCATATAATTATTTAGTCTACTGGCAATACATTTTGAAAAAATTTTATAATCCATACACATTAATGCAACAGGTCTCCAATTCTTCAAACAATACAAATCACCTTTCTTCGGTAGCAAAGACAACATTGCCCTGTTACAACTCTTAGGTAAAGACCCAGTCTGTATTGAATTTAAAGGGGTCCTATTATGCTTTTTCACTTTTTTAATTTTAGTCAGTGTGTAGTGTGTATGTTTGGGCATAAAAAATATCTAGAAAGTTACAAATCTCAAAGTCCACTCCAAAGGGAGATATTTTATTGTGGCCAGCCTAAGACTCACCTGTGCAATAATCATGCTGTCTAATCCACACGTGTGAGGTGGATGGATTATCTCGGCAAAGGAGAAGTGCTCACTAACACAGATTTAGACAGATTTGTGAACAATATTTAAGAGAAATAGGCCTTTTGTGTACATAGAACAAGTCTTAGATCTTTGAGTTCAGCTCATGACAAATGGGGGCATAAACAAAAGTGTTGCATTTATAATTTTGTTCAGTGTAGAATCTGTAGCCTTTTTTTTTCTGGACTCCTTTTTAATGGTTAAATTAAATTGTATTAATCAAAAAGCATGTCTAATTATTTGAAAGCATAAAAACAAGTTTCATTTATTCTTACAATAGCCTTATGATTTTTTGCTCAGAAATTCTGTGTTGTGTATTTACATTTTTTAAGGCATCTTTTAAGTAATGAAAATTAAACAAATTTTATTTTTTGGAATATAAAGGTCATTTAATATTACAATTAAAATATTGAAGAAATATTGTACGATTATTCCTTAAATATAAGGTTTTAATAATTTTAGTAGTAGTAGTAGCAGCCTATTATGTACATTCTACTGAACAACAGTAATATATTTCTGCCACAATGTCTTCAAGTTAAACCAAACTTTTATTTTGACGGTTTGCCGTGAATACCTTTACATTTCTGTGTGTTTACATGTCCTCATTTAGTGAAACGGCAGACCACCGCATGCTTCACACGTGCTTCAGTACAAGTCACTGTTAGTAAACAAAACCACACGTCTGCGCCATTCATTAACACAGAGACATGCAGAATTCATACAGAGAGCACGACCATAACGTAGAGACCGAAATGACATGCCATCGCGTAAATAAGATTAATAACATAAGGCTATTTAGTTTGTTTAATAAAAGAACAAGGTATAGACCCGTTCTATCGGAAAGATAACTTTAAATGACTTCTTGTGATCTGGCGCTATAGAGAAAATATAATTAAATAAAATTAACTTGACCTTCAAGGGGGGCAGGGGGTGCCGTTGGGGGGGCGGGCCGCCCCCCTAATATAATGGCAGGGGAAACAGTGAGTCCATTCCTCATCATCATTTTCTCCTCTATATTAGAAAACTCATTCTCCAAGTCCTGTATCCTGGTCTTTAGTGTCCTTTTTGAATATGATGAATATTGCTGACAGAAAACGTCTCTAGGTTACGCATGTAACCATGGTTCCCCGAGGGAACGAGACGCTGCGTCAAAACACTATGGGAACGCCTTCAGCGTGACCACGCTCTGAATCACGTGTGTAATCAGTCCAATGGATGGGCGAGACGTCACGGGCGGGGTGACGTATCGACCAGGAAGCTTAAAATCACATGTGGTGGATACAGTGGCAGCTTCTGGGAAATGAAGTAAGCGCTCGCAGGGATGCCGGAAGTATGGCAATGAGACGTAGCGTCTCGTTCCCTCGGAGAGCCATGGTTACATGCGTAACCTAGAGACATTCCCCTTCAGGAACTCGAACTGCGTCTAAATGCTATGGGAACAAGTATGCACACGCCACCAGACTTGCAAATTCCTGCCAAGTGTGGGAGAGCACAACTAAGGCGAGTGAACAGAGGAGCCAGGAGTGGCTCGGATATCGAGGTCGTAGAACCTGACGAACGTAAGCGGCATAGACCAACCCGCAGTGTTGCAGATGTCCTGCATAGACACACCTGACAGAAAGGCCTTGGAGGCTGCCACACTCCGAGTCGAGTGAGCCTTGACCCCCAGGGGCGAGGGGAGATCAGAGGACTCATAGGCTAGGCAGATGGCATCTACGATCCACCGGCTGAGGGTCTGTTTAGATGCAGGAAGACCCTTCTTGGGGGTCCATGGCACACTAGCAGTTGGTCAGCAGTTGGGCAGCTCTGTGGACACATTAAAGCTCTGTGGACACCCTTAAAGACCTAGAACATTTTTGGGGCTCCTGACACACTTTTCTTTGTTTTTTAAGACCTATTCTAGCAGTCAGCATCAATTGTCATATATCATTATAAACAGGAGAACTTGAAGTTTCAGTCTAGCTAAAATCCCAGTTTTCCTTTTGTTTTCTCTAAGAATGAATGAATTTCCAGAATTTTAAGAAAAAGGCAAGCAACAATTGGGTGTTTTTATTGTGTACTCAAACAGAAACTCCTGAAGTTTGGATTTTTTTTCTTTAGGAAGTTGTATCTGGGTGTTTTACACTTCCAAATAAAATTTTGTCTACATATAACATTCCATAAGTAAGTTATAGCCATTTATTACAATATTGTTATAGGCGCTTTTCAGTGAAAAACAGGTCTATTTAGTTTACTAACAATATAGATGTGTCCAAAAAACATTTAGGGAGTAAAGAAAATGGAATCAGTGTTAAGTAATAACAAAACACAGTTCCGATATGTACCGTTGTTTCATCCTTGTTTTTGGTTTGTTTTATGCCAAAGTACTCAGTCGTGTGTTTTTCTTGGCTTTTTCAGAGAGTTCTCTCATGAAAATGTGTCATTTTGTGTTTGTTTTCATGCACGCACGACATACTTTACTTTCACTTTGCGTTTGTTCAAATTTACAATGAAAAATCCTAAATGGTGGTTCAAAAGACCAAAACCTATGTTTATTGGTTGAATATGGGACAGTTTTAACCAATCTGGGCATGGGGTTGGGACTAGACATCAACAATCGTTCCTGTTTGGCTCAGAGGAACGAAATGCATTGATTTCTTCTGACGAATCAATGTTGTCAAAATGTGATGACGTAATCACGTAAATGAGATATATCCGAAAAGCGGAGAATCTCCGCTTTACAACTTTTTAAATAATTCAGATAGGTTATTAAATATTTAAGAACAATAGTTATTTTTAGCCGCGGGCGGCTGTCTCGGTCTTTGAGGGTTAAGCTTCTGCTGGTCAGGGTCCCAGAAGGGAGGAGGACAGAAGGCCTACAGTACGACAGGCCGTGGTGTAGAGGGGGAACTTTAGGTACATAACCCGCTTGAGGGTAGAGAAACGCTTTGGCCAGACCAGGTGCAAAGTCTAGATAAGAGGGAGCCACTGAGAGGACCTGCAGATCACCAGCTCTCTTGAGAGAAGAAATCGCCAGAAGGAAGGTAGTCTTTAGAGTGAGATGACGATCAGATATCTCATCAATAGGCTCGAAAGGAGGTTTACAGAGAGCCTCTAACACCACAGCCAAGTCCCAAGGAGGGACATGAGATCGTATCAGAGACCTCAGCCTCAGCACACTGCAGAGGAAACATGTAACTACCCAGACAGCAACATAGTGTTGGCCCAGATCCGACCCACATCTGGCCCACATGAAATCCATGGGGGCCAGATGTGGGCTGGATCTGGGCCGACACTGGTTGCTGTCTGGGTAGGGGGTGTCTGCCTACTGACTGACCAGCAAGAGGGGTGTGGTAGGCCGCAATGGCCGCCACGTAGACCTTCAAGGTGGAGTGGTTCAACCCTGCGGAGAATCGGGCCTGCAGGAACTCCAGCACTGTACCAACCGGGCAGTTAACTGGGTCAAACTGGCAGTCTCCGCACCAAGAAGTAAAAACTTTCCACTTCAAGGCGTACAGTTTCCTCGTTGAGGGAGCTCTGGATTGGAGGATGGTCTCAACAACCTCAGTTGAGAGACCGGAGGCTACGAGATGTGCCCCCTCAGGGGCCACACCCACAGCTTCCACAGCTCCGGGCAGGGGTGAAAGATGGTACCCCCCGCCTGAGAGAGGAGGTCCCTCCTGACGGGAATCTCCCATGGAGAACCATCGAGAAGGTACACCAGGTCCGAGAACCATACTCGGCCTGGCCAGAACTGGGCCACTAGCAGTAGACGGACCCCGTCCCGGCGTACTCTCTCCAGAACTCGCCTGTACCAGACGAGGCCACGTCTGTACCATAGCGTTCAGTCCGAGAGGAGCTGAATGAGTCAGAGAGAACCAGACGGGACAATGCGATGTCTCCTGAATCACAAACAGATCAACCTGAGCCTGGCCAAAAACTCTCCAAATCTGCTTCACCACTTCAGTGTGAAGCCTCCATTCCCGGGCCTCGGCCCCTGCCTCGACAGGATGTCTGCTCCCATATTGAGATGCCCAGGGATGTGATCTGCTCTCAGTTTCCCCTGGGACCACACAAGGATCTGGTGCGCCAGCCTGTAAAGGCGGCGCGAACACAGACCTCCCTGGTGGTTGATGTAAGAGACCACCGCTGTGTTGTCGGTGCGCACCAACACATGGTGATCTCTTAGGTCTGGGAGAAAGTGTTTCAATGATAGAAACAAGGACAGAATCTCCAGGCAGTTGATGTGCCACGTGAGATGGCGGCCACTTGCTCACTGCTTGACAGTGAGTGACCGGCCTTCTTTCACTCTCGCGACTGCAGTGAGGATCGACTCGATCTGAGCAGGAGACAGACGTGCCTGCATTGTGGTCGAATCCCACACCACACCCAGATAAATGGTCTTCTGTAGTGGAGAAAGCACACTTTTCTTGGCGTTTAGTCTTAACCCCAGCTCTTTCATGTGAGCGAGAACGACATCTCGATGCCGAACCACCATCTGCTCCGAATGAGCTAATATCAACCAATCGTCGATATAATTCAGTATGCGGATGGCCTGGAGTCGCAGTGGGGCCAGAGCAGCATCCACACACTTCGTAAAAGTGCGGGGTGAGAGTGCAAGGCCGAACGGAAGAACCCGATACTGTAAGCTTCGCCCCCGAAAGCAAACCTCCGGAACTTCCTGTGTTGGGGAAGGATGGTGACATGGAAGTATGCGTCTTTTAGATCGATAGTGACAAACCAGTCCTCAGACCTGATCTGAGACACAACTTGTTTCATTGTGAGCATCCTGAACTTCAGTAGCATAACTGAGCGGTTCAGTTGACGCAGATCTAAAATGGGACGTGACCCTCCATTCTTCTTTGGAACGATGAAGTACCGGCTGTAGAGCCCCGACTCTCTGTCGAGAGGAGGGACCACCTCGATGGCCTCCTTCCTCAAGAGACTGTTTACTTCCTGTTCCATTACCAGAGCCTGCTCGGGGCCCACCAGAGTGGGAATCACCCCGTTGAAACGAGGCAGAGGAGAGCCGAACTGGATTCGGTAGTCTCTTTCTACAGTGTGCAGGACCCATTGAGACTCATTTGATCTATCTGCGAACCCCACTACCGCAATCGATGCGCTGCCTCGGCAGACACGGGACCAGAGCCGCAGGGAACGCTGGCGCAGCGCATCGATCGCAGTGCGGACAGTCAGCCCCCTTGAGAGCTGACTCAGCGTGCTTCGCTCCCAAACAAACCACGCATAAACTATGTGTATCCCTGTCCGTGATGTAGCGAGGACAGGGAGTAATACACAGTCTAAAGCGGTGTTTGCTCTAGCCCTTATGTTTGGTTTTCTGACTCGCTTTTGGCATGATGATGAGTGCTTTGGACAGACAACAATAAATAAGACTGACACACACAGAGCGCTTGCTGAATGACAGAAAGCTGCCGCTGTATCCTCCGCACATGCTTTTAAACTTCCTGGTCGCCACGTCCCCCCGCCCGTGACGTCTCGCCCATCCATTGGACTGATTACACACGTGATTCAGAGCGTGGTCACGCTGAAGGCGTTCACATAGTGTTTCGACGCAGCTCGAGTTCCTGAAGGGGAACTCTAATTTGCACTTTTCCAATGTCCCACCATTGTTTAATATCACCATAATTTCCTTTTTGCATTTGCCATATTTCCCAAAACCATTTAAAATTCTCACAAAAAACATTGTCTTGTAAAAACTTATTATTAAAATACCAAAACGGACTCCTTTTACTTTCCTTTAAAATGACAAAAATCCATTGTTATCATTTTGTGATCTAAAATGATATTTGGAATAATACTAACATTACCCACTCTGTTTCGTGAATCACAAGTAATATAAAAATGATCCAACCTAACAGCATGCACTCTACCATCTGTAACTTTTACCCAAGTGTATTGTTTAAGCAATGATTTTTCATTCTCCAAATATCTTCAAGATTTAAATTTTTAAGCACATTAGATAATACAAGTGGCGATTTATGGTGAAGTTCTTCAGCATTTCTATCTATGTTGAAATTCAAAGTGCAATTCCAGTCTCCGGCCATTATAATTACTCCTCCTGAATTAAGAGTTTTTAAAACACGACCCAATTTCTCAAACAAAATAACTCTTTCTGTTCCACCATTAGGAGCATACACGTTAACAAAAAGACAATGAAAATGATATATTTCAGCTCTTACTAAAAGTAGTATTCCAGCTTCTACATCATATCTAGATAGAATCTTTGCTTTTAAACTTGAATTAAACAAGATCGCAACTCCTGCGCTAACATTAGAGCCATGACTTAAAACATATTCTCCCTTCCACCACAATCCCCATTCAGACTCATTACTCATAATACTATGGGTTTCTTGAAGAAACCCCACTGCAATATTCTTAATATTAAAGTACTCCTATCCCTCAGACCATTCACATTTAGAGAACCTATTTTAAGATACTCCATGAAAAAGAAAGAGTAGAAAGAAAAGCAGGAAAGAAGGAAAAAGGTACACAGATACATACATAAAGCCATACATTTTATTTAGCTTTACCTCAAGTTCTTCTTTCATTCACATTCTTTTTATCCTGTCTTATCGTTGTTATATACTTCTTAAGTCTATACCGTTTCTGTTGCGATAACACAGTATGATTGTACGTTTTATGTGCCCACACTACAGAAGCAACAAACGTTTCCTTATCAGGGAAAAAGTCTCCTATCTCTACCTTTTTCCCTTTAGTCTCGTCCAAAAAAGTATTTATCTGTTCTACAAAGTACAAATCATCATCAGCTTAATAGAGATCTGACAAATCCGACAAACTCTCATCATCCGTCATGTCATCCTTACTCTGTGTCATAATATCAACAACAGCATCGTCCTCCTCCATACTCGCACACAGCACATCACTGACGTACAGGCCTACATGACTATCTACAAGTTGCTCTTTTACAACTGCAGTACCATTTACACTGCTACAACTAGGCTTTTCGTTATCAACATTGTTTAAGTTACTCACAACGCTCTCACTCACCTCCAATCCATTGTCCGTACTCGTCTTAGCCACAGGACCTTCTTCCAAGCCTGATTTTTCCTCTCCTGGTTTCTGTTTCACCTCCACATCCTTGCTCACCAATGTTTCATCCATCTCACCACTAATCCTAGGTTCATCCAAAGTTTTCTTTTGAGGGCATGAGAGTCTTTTGTGTCCGTACTCACCTCATTCAAAACATTGCAAACTCTCCGTACTAGCAAAAATCATGTACGAGCTATCGCCATCATTCACTCTAAACGATGCATCCAATAATTTATCCGGAGATTTCAGAAACATGAACACTTGTCTCCTAAAAGACAGCACATGTTTAAGCGCAGGATTTTTACATCCTAAAGAAACCGTTCTAACCTCACTTACAACTTTTCTAAATCTCGCAAGTTCTCTCACGGGACATTTGAAATAATCACTTTTGTTGCCGGGGCAAACAGCAGAGTAATAGTAATGAAAATGTCTTTCACCCACAAACCATTTTCAATAACCTTGTTAACCAAAATTTCTGTTTTAAGAAACTACGGCTTTATTAATTCTCGAAGCCGAAATGATATTTTTATATCTGCTCACCAACCGCTAACAAAACATCTTCGACTGTAGCACTAGCCTCTGGCAAGCACCTGAAACCATGGCGGAGAGATAATGGCGTCCCTCCACCTGTGGACGCCATACCTAACGGCAGGTGAATCTTACAAAGCACGGCACACTACTAATTAGAACCCTATATTAATCTTTAAACACAATAAGCTATAAGAGTCAAAAATAAAGAAAACACACATTCAAAAGAAAAAGAAAAGAAAAGAAAAGAAACAGCGCATGACAGAAACACACTCTCACACATGCACTTCTCATTCCCAACATGCACTCCGAGAGAGAGAGAAGAGAAAAGTGTAATTAATAAATAAATAAATAAATAATGTGTGTTTAAATTAATGGAGTAATAATAATAATAATAATAATAATAATAAAAATGTTGTATAAAAATAATAAAACCATTAACAGAATATTAATTTGTACTATTTCATCCTGCTAAAAATATATTTTTTACATTATTTTAACTATACATTTAATTCTGATTTACAGATACAATTGTAATGTATTTATAGTACTAAATATTAAAGCCAATTATTTACTTCAGTAAACAAGTCTTTATAATGTCACACTTAATATTTTCCTCACACATGCCGTATACACTTATATGGGTCTGTGAGATATAGCTGTCAATATATTTTATTAAAGTGTCCCTCAAAATCATCATATTTAGGGATTGTTGGCATCAAAAAGTTAGAAAACCCCTGACCACTGTGATGGCACCCCAGTACTTGATAAAATACTTTGGTCCTCTTCATTTCAACTGTGATTGAAATGAAAACTCCATCTAATTTCCATAGTTTTAATACGTTTTCCATTTCATTGTATTCTCTAGACAAAACCTGTGAGATTAAGAAAGGTGGCATACTTCATAATATACATTGGTCCTCTTCATTTCAACTGTGATTGAAAAAAAAACAAAAATCAAAATATTGATTATTAGGTGCAACAAACTAATTTCCACAGTGTTTATGTGTGTTCGTAATTTCTGTTTCACTGTACCCTCTAGGAAAAACCTGTGAGATTAAGAAAGGTGGCATAGCAATGTCTGACTGCTGTGACTGAATATATATGACTGTGCAGATTTCTTCTGGAGAAAATCCATGCAGCAGCTGCTCTGTATTTAGGATGCTCCACCCACAGAAACAGCAAGCAACTGGAGGTACAGCATTTAATAAAGCTATAAAGAATGCTGTGTGTTATGGCTTGGCAGGCAGACCAACTAAATCTTCCTCAAATATATTCAAATGGCTCCCGTCTCTCCTCCCTGACAATATCATTATGTGCAGTCATTGTATTTTATGATTGGAATAACAACTCTCTGGATAGGAAAAATATAACAATGGACAGCGAAGCCAATTACCATAGCCTGTCACCTAGTTTTGTCCCCTAATTTATAGGAGTGTAAGGTCCCCGTGTGTAAGGCGATATTTGATTTATTAAACATCTCTCCAGTCACATTATAAAGCACAGCACTTTCATTTTTCATGTATATGTATTCCCTTTTTCTGCTCTCCTCTTTCATCCATGCTGAGCGTTCACGCTTAATGCCGCATTACCGCAGTAATGGAATAAAAAAAATGACTTAATCTTACTTTCACATACACAGGGAGCTTGTTGTACTGTGTAACCACTCACAGCCTGTTTCCTGTAGCTCTTTAAATATCTCAGAGCACTGGCATCACCTCACAGTTGTAATGCTGAAAGTTTATTCAAATAAGACGAAGAGTACCAGTTTTAATGAGCATTTGCTGAATCCACTGAAAAGATGAGGGTGGTAGTGATTGAAAATTACACAGGTGGTAGAAGTTTGTGGCTATTGCATTTAAAGCTGCATAGGGACTATAAAGGGTGTTTCACTCTACACTTAACCCTGGGTTAACAGCTTTTTAATCTAGTTTTACCCATGGGTTAAGAAAAGTTTTATACTTATATTTTTGAAAGGGAGTTTTTAACCCTGGTTATGAAACTCCACTTTTGTGCAGTTAACCCTGAATTGTGGGGCAAATGGTATATATTATTAAACATGTGGTGTTAGAATGTTATGCTGAAGCTGAGATTCTTAGTAACAGACAACCAATCATACACAGCCTCATTGCTTAGCTCTTTAAGTATTTTAAATCATCTCATCTCTTTAAATCATCTCAATTAATGCCAGTAAAGTATGGAGTGCCACAAGGATCTGTCTTAGGCCCTCTGCTATTTTCAATATACATGTTATCCCTTGATAATATTGTTAGAAAATATGGGATTAGTTTCCAATGTTATGCTGATGATACTCAACTACATATTTCAACAATGCCAGAGTGTGTTAAAGATGTAAAAGATTACTAAACCAATAATTTTATTCGATTAAATTCAGATAAGACAGAGATATTACTTATTAGTAACCTCCTTCCCTCAGCCAGAACACTGAAAATGGGTCATGGATGGGTCTTCCAGCATGAAAATGACACGAAACATACCGCCAAGGCAACAAAGGAATGGCTCAAGAAGAAGCACATGAAGAGGCACAGAAGAAGTTCATGGAGTGGCCTAGCCAGTTTCCAGACCTCAATCCTATAGAAAATCTGTGGAGGGAGCTGAAACTTTGAGTTGCCAAACAACAGCCAAGATACCTTAAGGATTTTGAGAGGATCTGTAAAGAGGAGTGGATCATAAGTGGGCAAACTTACTCAGCAGGGGATCAAATAAATATTTTCCCCACTGTATAGCTTATTGTTTTCACATAGTCACTCTAGTTTGCCAGTGCCATTTGAACTTTTAACAGCATGCAGATTTTTTTATACTTAGATAAATAGTGACACACTGAGGAAGGCTTTGAGCCGAAACGTTTGTGTCTTTTCCCATCAGAAATGAATGTAAAATAAAAGAAAAAAGAAGATTGTTCTTGTGAGTGCGGATCATAATTTCCTATACTAAGTAACTCAACAGATTGACGCACCAAAATAAAAAGATCAAGTAACGCAAGAGCGCAGTGCAAACGACGTTGTTAAAAAGACTTAAATGTTGCCACAGACAGATGATAGATAATGATAGATAGATAGATAGATAGATAGACAGACAGACAACTACCTTACTTACTATCAATAAGCAACAAATTGGGAGTTTATTGTGGGGAAACTTTTAGATAAAACTTAGTTAATAGTGAATATGTGTTCCCTGAAGTGTTACCAAAAAGACAAATGTAGAGTGTGAAATCTCTCAACCTGAAAACACAGAAATAAATATTAAAAGTATGTGTGAAATATGACACAAGATAACCCAGGGTTCCCTTTCAAGGGAACTTCGAACTGCGTCCTCTAGGGGTCGCTATGGGGAACGCCTCGTCGTGACCCGTGTCTGAAGCATACATTGAAAAAACACCAACACGTTGGCCGGCAACAGCCAAGACGTCACTACCGGTGCGACTATAGTATAAATAGGTGCCGGGAGAACACATCATCCTCTTCTTCGTCTCCACTGACTATTTTGTTTGCGTGCATTTCCATGGTAAGAGCGATCTCTATTCATTCATTATGGCGAGCACTAGCAAAACGTTTAAAGGATGTGTGCATCCGTGTCATCGTTATTTGACATCTGATGACACACACAATCTATGCGTTGTTTGTTTGGGCGAAGAGCATGCACGCGATGTCCTCGAGGAGGCAATCGGCGTGCACTGCGAGTGTTTTCCAATGAAAAAGCTCCGCTCTCGTTTGTCTCTCTTTTCGAGGAAAAGAGATCTGCTTCCAGCGATTCAGGACCCGCCGCTGCTGAGTCACGGAGGAGAATGAGCTTGTGGGGATCGCAGGTGGATCTGGCCGATGAGTTTAAAGAGGGGTTTTCCCTCTCGCGATCGTCGGCTGTGGACGAGAGTGAGCTGCTGGAGGATGATGTTATTTCATTAACATCGTCTAATCCAGGGGCCAGTGCTCTGCTGGGTTCAGCCCAAAAAAGAGCAGGAAATGTCTGAGGAGGGCGAAGAAGCTGAGGCTGAACCCTCCCAATCCTCCTGCCCTGCGTATGATGAACTGTTGGAAGTTATGGATCGCGCCACGCGCCACGGTGAGGCTTGACTTGCCGTGGAAGTGGACTAAGGAAGTGACGTCGCGAGGTCGTCTCGAGGAACGTATCTTTCTGGCCATAACCCCTCCAGCTCAGGTGAGCCTTCCTTTCTTCCTGATCTCCATACAGAGATCGAGAAGGAACGGAAGAGGCCGTTTTCCTCACGCATCCATCGATTCCAGCATACGAGTTGTGCCAACATCGAGGCAATGCACGAAAACGGCTATGAGAAGATGCAGCAGGAGATGTCTGAGGAGGACAAAGAAGCTGGGGCTGAGCCTTCCCAATCCTCCTGCCCTGCGTATGATGAGCTTTTGGAAGTTATGGATCTCGCCACGACGAGGCTTGACTTGCCGTGGAAGCGGGCAAAGAAAGTAACGTCGCGAGGTCGTCTCGATGAGCGTTATCTTTCTGGCCATAAACCCTCCAGCTCAGGTGAGCCTTCCTTTCTTCCTGATCTCCATACAGAGATCGAGAAGGAACGGAAGAGGCCGTTTTGGTAACGGAGAGACATCTGTGGGTGAACCTGGCAGATATCGGGAAGAAAGAGAGGGGCTTTCTTCTCGATGCTCCGGTTTTGCCTTCCGAACTTTTCGGTACCTCCGTCGAGACGGTGGTTGAGAAGTTCAGAGAGGCGAAGTCGCGCTCAGCGGCCTTCAAATCCTTCATTCCACGAAGGTCCAGGTCTGAGCCCGAACAACCCAGGGGTCCTGGCCCGTCTCGGTTTAAGGATCAGAGACGGGCACAGAAGGCTAGTGTTGCGGCTCGCGCTCCTCCCCTGTCTGCGGGTAGGGGTAGGAGGAATCGTGGGTCAAAGGGAGGTAGGCAAGACCTAAGGGATGGGATCCAGACAAGGCGTCAGCGCTTTCGTCAGGATCAGAGTGATGCTTGAGTATCTACTCATTTCCTTCAGGGGTTTTACATCTGCCCTTATCTTTCCCTTCCTAATTCCCCTGTAAACCACCACCTCTCCACCTGACCGAGGTTAGGTGGGAACTTCCTGCATTGGTAAGTGCACACGCTAAGCTTTGTGCACTTTCTGAAATCCACATGGTGGTAAGTGTGCACGCTGAACACTTTGCGCACTTTCTAAAATCCACATAGTGGTAAGTGGGCACGCTGAGCACTTTGCGCACTTTCTAAAATCCACATAGTGGTTAGTGTGCATGTTATACTTTGCGCACTTTTCTGAAATCCTGTATGGTAAGGGTTACGCGTTATTAGCCTCATTCCCTTTCTATGAGTTAGCTTAGACCCCGGTACTCTCCTTGGGCTCCACTCAACCAGTGTCTCTGTTGACACACTTTTGAAGCATCGCTCCCCTCACCATTGAGGGTTATTGTGAGCATGGTGCTTTCTTTCGAGCGTTTGAATTCTCTCTCTTCTGAGGAGTTGGATTCCTCGCTCCGTGGGCTACATGCTGTAGGTCGAGCCCCCTTCTCGAATGAGAACTGGGTGTGTTGCTTCCTCAGCTAAGTAAATTACTGCTAGCTGTTCCAGCATTGGAACATGCTGCAGGTCGAGCCCCCCCTCTTGTTTGAGAACTGGGTGCATTGCTCCCTCAGCAAAGTAACTGCTAGCTGTTCCAGCATTGGAGCATGCTGTAGGTCGAGCCCCCTCTCGATTGAGAGCTGGGTGTTTGCTCCCTCAGCTAGAGATTTACTGCTAGCCACTCCAGCATTATACCTTAGATCGAATTGATGACCTCTCAAACATAGTGTTTTGGGATGCACCATTTCCATCTATGGGCTGCTCTTTCAGAGTGCCACAAGGACCCCTTAGAACGGTATTTTTAAATCCATGTTATGGTAAGTGTGCACGTGAAGTCTTTGTACACTTTCTAAAATCCACACTGTGGTAAGTTCGCACGCTAGTACTTTGTGTTCTTTCTAAAATCCTGTATGGTAATTCCAAGCCTTGAGCTCTACCCCGGGCCCAGGAGTTCTGGCCCTAACAGGTAAGTTTATTGGGGTATGTAGCCTAGGCCTTTGGCCGTAGGGGATGTCACTGACAGCTGGTTACATACGTAACCTGAGATGTTATGTTTACCCTGGGTTAAGAATGACACTATCAAGTCAGACAATATCAAAGCCCGCAAGTGGATGCATTTGTCCCCTCTCATCTCAGCGCTTCTGGGCAGCAAATAATCTCTGACCTTACATTAGAGTGTCCGTCCAGATCTGCAGAATGGGCATGTGGGGTTCAGCCCCTCACTACAAAGATGGACACGCTCCCATGCGGGGACAGTCACAGAGAGAACATTAACCCAGGCGTCAGTGCAAACACTATCTGCTCCCCTTATAGGAGTCACTTCCACTGTAGAGGTCAAAGGTGAGGAACTATCCCTGTGTTATATTTCACACTTTACTGACTCTTTTACTGGCTATATGGTATTTACACTAGCGTTAGAGGCAGTGATGTCTTCCATTAATCAGCCTTGCTTCCTCCATAAGACATCATCTAAATTATCACACAATGGAGCTTTGACAACTGCACTCAGTGGAATGCAGTAATAATTGAGTGCATAACAACAATGTATTGAAATGACAATAATTCAAGCTAACACCGTCACAATGACTTGTACTGAGCAAAGCATGTATAACTCTGCCTATAGTTATTCACAAGCTTCTCAAGAGTAAAAAATGGGTTAAGAATGAGCCATGTTTATTTCAATATTGTGTTAAGAATACATATTACAAAGGATCCTTCGCTAAAACATTTTAATGCGTTGTACTGTGGCTTTCATCTGTTAGTCTACATATAAGTAGTCAAATATTTTTGCCAAAGTAAATTACATTATGTATGCATGGCTTTGCAGCTGCCACCCTGAAACCTTTATGCATGTATTTTCAAAAAACCTGCCTTGAACTACTATATAATTATAGGACCAAACCATTATATTTGGCAATCAATTTAAGACATTTTGAAATTCTTGCAGACTGGCCACATCCTCAACCATCCTTTACTTTGGCAGACTGTTTTATAGGCTCACCCGGTATGAAGCAGTGACAGGGAGGGAGCGAGGCCCAACAGTGAGCTATTTTATGAATAGGGCTTTGATCCGAATCATATTGCAGAGATTTTGGATTAAGCTGCGAACAATAGGGTCTTTCATGAACTGAGATACACATATTGTGTGAACAGACAGCCAATCACCCTGCCAATTACATCTTAGATAGAAAAACAAGACTGTGGTTTTCATCTTTTGCCTAATGTGCAATGGCACAGGGCACATTGTCATATTACGGTCAAATGAAGAGATGATAAATCATATGAATTTTCTACTCGTCTCCATCATGCTATGGTGTCTGATTTGGTCAGATTCCAGCAAGGAATATAAAGGCCTTAGGCAGCTACAACATCAAGAGTGAGGCAGGCATGTCGAAGCATGTCGTTTAGCTTTGGAAGCGAACCATTAAAAGTCATCCTTTTGGGGAGATTAAATAATTCCAGCTGGCTATAGTGTGCTATTTCTGTCTAACACAACACACTTTAGGTGTCAAGACCTCTCTTAATGAGAGGGCAGGGAATTTGTGTTATTCCTGGTAGAGAGAAGTATAATTAGACTTGATAAATTAGCGCAATATTAAGTTCAGTGTTTCATTAGAATGCATCCGATTACAAGGGAGAAAAGCAATTGATTTTTAAACGTGACGTTAATCATTTTCCCTGCCGTTTTTTCAGAAATTTTCTGTAATTTCCCTCAGATAGATCGCAGGCCCCGATCTCATTCAATTCCAAGCCAGAGTGCAGTCAATTTGTCGTTTGAAAATCTATCTGTACACCACAAAAGGTTTTATGGGCTCGACATAGGAGCGATTTTGTGTTAGCTTTTGCTAAAAATGCTAACATCCCTGTCTGGCATATTAAATAGGCATTTGCCAAACTGTCTGTTATGTCTTAATTTCTTATATAAAATATGCTACCATAACATATAAGCTGTTTCCATCTTTTATGTAGAGTAGAAAAGCAAACAGATGGAAAGGGCTGACACAAGGCAGAGTGCAAATACAATACAATGACAATATGAATATGCTACTTAGTGCTAGCGACATTTAGCAACTTTTTAAGTAGGCAGTGGTTCTGCTGTTGCTTTGTTCGAAACAATTTTCATTGGTGGAGCCAAAATGCTGTGTCAAAAACAGAAAAAAATTCTAAGTTAGACAATAACTTATTGTTTATTTAGACTAACTATCATACTCGTACTGTTTTCCTTTTTTATCCAAATAGCAGCTTTCTGTGTAGTCCTTTTTCATGCTGATATTCGGGAACAGCAACATTCATGTTCAAGTTATATTGCTTAAATTATGAGGTGACATTATTGGCTACGTTTACATGCAACCAAAGAATCAATTTGTAATCGGATTGATGGCTCAATCGGACTGAAAAGCCTTCATGTAAACACCTTAATCGATCCGATTGAGCATGTAAACACTCGATCGGATTGAACCCTGAAACTGAAAGGACTGCGCATGTGCAATGACGTAATGACGTATGACGTGCAGAACGAGTGGTTCTTCCTTTTGAATAAAGTGTTGTATAAATGCATGTCCTGTCATTATAAAACTCTCCTTTCACTCGGCAACTGTGAAGTGGAGGACAACCTCCCGCCAGTCCTTGTTTTGGATTCTCATCCACAGGCAACCCGTTTTGGGCGCAGGGAGGGGCATTTTTACTGTGTGATAAATATGAGCAGCACGGCACAGCGGTTTATATGTATATTTATCCATAAATTAATAAATGTTAATTCTGCTGTTAAAAACAAATAAATAAACCGTGTAGGAGTGTGGTTATTATGTGCAAACAGTGAGAAACTCTATATTTGTGCAGTGTGTGCATGTCAAAAAAATCAATTCCGATTTGAAGCTTGTGACATATGAAAACACACATCAACCCGATCACTTTCTTTAGCGTTCATGTAAACACTACATTCAGATTCATCAATCGGAATGAATTCAGTCCAAATGAATCAAAAATTGTGCATGTAAACGTAGCCACTGATATATTTTTGAGTGTTACATAAGTGTCCAAATATTTTAGGGCCACTGTATATCTACAGACACTATTTGGTACAAGTCCCTCCTTTCAGTTCAGACTCACTTTCATCCTAGGATTTGCATAAAAAGGGCTGAATGCAGCTTGCCAATTTGAAAACCCTTCTGTCATTTATTCAGTTCCTGCCATGTTAGCATGCAATGATGTTGGACAGCCGCGCTGTTTAGTTTTTTTGTGCTTGACACCAGAGGTGCGGCGCTGTGAATAGCCTCTGGTAAAGGCAGTATGTCCCCATTATCATTATTCTCCATGTGCTGTGTTCAGGTAAAATCTTAAGCCCTTCACTCAGCAATCAAGCAGGTGTGCTTCAAGCACCAATTGCTCTCTGCTGATATTGGACATTATCTAACCGAGCCTGAGGGCTGCTACAAACATCTTGCATATTTAAGTGAGCTTTTTTTGCCGGGCTCAAAATTGCGCTTTGCTGTTAAACTTCAGAGTAGAGAAATGTATTGAACGCTAGTGTGTCCTACAATTCTGATTTCTAAATAGGGACTCTGAGGCCAAACATTTACTAATTATGGTATACTTTCAGTATGGGGCGCAGCCGAACTTGTGCTGTATAAATAAGGGACACAATTTGTTCACAAGCAACTTGAAGGTCACAAATGAAGATTTCTGTCCTAGGCACAGTATTTTATTACAAAAGGCCCTAGGTTAAAAGTCTCCTTCATTAAAGTCCACAAAGGATGAAAATGTGAGCTTCACTGAGTGAATATAATGGATCTTTGCCATTTTCTCTCACACCATCATCTTATCATACAAAGCAGCGAGATCTATTTGTGGGCTCATTAATTGCACTCATTCACACCCTACTACTCTTACATCAGTAACCGAACTCTCATTTCTTTATACACTGTTTGAGAACTATGACTTATATTTACATTTAGTCATACTCACTTTAACTTTTAGGGCCTCTAACTTTTTATATCAGACATCAGCCGGATGACATCATAATGGTGGTGTCTGAAACTGAAGAGTCAGTCAATGACCAAAAAATGCAGTGTTTTGTCTATGAAACTAGCTTCAGACAGGCTTCCACAATGTCATGTCTAATGATCTAGACCAAATTAAAGAGAGTTTTTGAGATAGCCAAACAAGTGTTTTGTGAGTACAGTGGTTATATCGTGATAAAACTATAGTCATAGGTTGGGGAAAAAACTGATTTATCAATTAATTACTTATTGTTTTATCGTTTATAAAATATATTGCTAATAAAAGCATCGTGAAAGTAGTCCATTCTGTTTGTGCACATTATGATATCAAATATTGCAGGGCTTTGACAAAAACCTCTTAATCTGTGTTATTTTAGCATTATTTATATACTATTATAGTGTTTATTCATACTTTGAATTTTTTTTTATTTTTTTTATATTCATTTTAGTTTGTTTTATTAATGTTGTTATATGCTTTTGTATTTTAATAGTTTTTTGTTTGTTTGTTTGTTTGTTTGTTTTAAATATATATTTAGATTTAGATTTAATTTATTTTTCTTTATTTCGGTTTTAGTTTTAAGAAATGTTGGAACTTCAGCTTATTTCAGTTAGTTGCCAAGGAATGTCTAATTTTCCTGTTTTTCTTTTTCTTTTCTTTTTTTACTTAAGTATTTCTTCTAATACTTTTTATTTAAATTTAATTTCAATTACCAAAAATGTTTTTTTTAAGAGTTTTATTTTAGATTTAGTTAACAGTCACTGCTTTTAATGAAGCTCTAACGTAATTAGTTTGAACTAGTCTATTAGTCTAAACTTGAAGTTTAGGAGGAACCTGATCATTTGGTCCTGTCCTTTAAAATCACAAGTATCACTGCAAAAAAATGCTTTTCTTACTTAGATTTCTTTGTCTTGTTTCCAGCCAAGATATCAAAAAATTCTTAAATCAAGAAGGATTTTCTAGACAAGTAAAAATTATTGTCTAGTTTTCAGAAAGAAAAAAAAAAGTCAAAATTAAGTGAGTTTTTGCTTAGAACAAGCAAAATAATCTGCCAATGGAGTAAGCAAAATAATCTTATTTCAAACAGAAAACAAGATTATTTTGCTTACCCAAGCAACATTTTTTTTTCTCCAACATTCATCCAACACCCCAACTCATCCTCTATTCACCTCATCCTATACAAATACCCAGCCCCTTCTTAAAGGACAGAAAGCCAAACCAGTTTACGAAGTTCTGTAGAGTATATGTTGCTGTCCCTGTAATAAATGTTTTGTAAGCTGCTTTAATGAGTGCACAGCTCATATGACAAGCAAGTAAATTAGTCAAAAATATTTGTTAAAATTGGCTGTGTCCTTGATGCTACCCCAGTTTTACTTATCATCTTGAGGATTGGTGTTTTAAGCCTAGATCATATTTTTATCCTTATTATCCTGATAATGTTTTAAATGGCCTGTTGTCAGTTTCAGGAGCACAGGGCCCAGTTAGGAACATCCAGACACCCTCCAGGCTTTTTGTATCCTCTCTTGACAATGCTCTGACTATTACACCAGGTTGAGATTCATTTCTTGTCTGCTCTGATTGAGATATATAACCCAGCCGTGTGGCCTCGACTGAAGCCTGGTATGTTGCAGGGTCTCAGGTGTCAGCGGCCATTTCCCGCTGAAGGTCCCCAGAACAAGATTAAATCCATTTATCTGTTTCCAGATTGCGCTACACCCATTTCCGCTGTCATTTACTCACCGCATGTCATCCTTCAGTGCCCTGTTTTGTTGTGTGAACAAGCATGATTATCTCACCTCTGCATCAGAATGTGCCTGATGTTTAATACACTGGAGCAGTTTGATGAAATACTACAGGTCTCTGTAGATCACAGCAGAGAGGATGAGGGCTGTTACCTAAAGGATATCAATAAATTAACAAATATAATATCTGCTTAGTGCATTAGTTTTCTATTAGATTTTATTTGTGTTCACTGTAGTATATTGGACTTCTTGATGCTACTGCCATCTGTTAACATAAACATTTTCTCATAATGCTTATATACAAATTCAGTCCAGAAAATAAAGTGTAAATACCAACAGATGCAGCAGTTCCAACAGTTAACTCTAATGACTTTAATTACTTTTTCAGTACCTCAATTTAATTTGGGGAGATTTTTTTCTCAGAATTGGAGCAGAAGCTGCCAGTGACGTGTTTGCTTTGATTTAATAATTATTATAATTCATGGAGTTATTACATAATTATTTTATAATTTAATTATATTTAATTTAATTTGATTCCTTTAATTATTCACCAAAACC
>NW_015649405.1:310638-316744 GCF_001515625.1 Sinocyclocheilus rhinocerous | reverse complement strand
GGGGGGGGGGTGTCGTATTTTCTTTCTTTCTATTTTTTATTTTTATTTTGCTTCAATAAGTTTTAATAATTTTGTGATTCTGTCATTTATTTTTGTTGTATTCTGTTATTGTTATTTATTTTATTTCAAGAAATGAAATGTTCTTTATGGTTTTAGTTTTCCAACTGAGCAGAGTTATGCAATTCATATAATTATGTATTGTAATTCATATGTTTCCTTGACTGGTATTCTGTCATTAATCAACTGTAATGTCAAAATGAATGGTTTAATATAGATTTAATATTTTACAACAATCTTTTACAAAGGAAATGGTGCTAATTTAATTTAAAAAATGCTGTGTATTGTTTTTCTTCTTCTTCTTCTTCTTCTTAGCATACTAATATTTGCATATGTGATTTCATGTACCTTGTAACTATGTCAGGTGTTATGTAATCTTTAAGACAGTACTGGTAATGACCATATGGTGATAAATTACATAGCATAAGCGTGCCTTAAACAACTTTGTTACCTATTGCGTTACCAAATACAGCCATTATAGCAATGCTCTCCTGTATTTTAACTGTACATATTATTTTGTTGAGATAATTAGCAGAGGGTGGTAAGCGACAAGAAATTCACAGTTTGAAACCACGATGCTGTTTACGTTTGTTTTGTCATTTCAGCCTTACAGCTTGGTCCCAGAACACTCAGGTGAGGCTGCCGGCGCATCTTTTTCATTCCCCCAAGATTATCTGAAGGTTTCCTCTGGAATGAAAGAGCATTAGCTGTTGAAATGGCAATTAATGTTTCAGCTAAAACATACTGTCAACAAATGTTCTTTCTCTAAAATGGAATTTGATAAAGCGAGCCGTGGAGACAAAGATGGAACGCCTCAGAAGAGAATTGTGTCAACATTTGCCCTCCTGTGCCACCGGCTCAGAGAAACGGATTGCACTTCACAGCCGTAAGCAAACTGGGTCAAGGCAAGCGATGGGGGACGAGGACTCGCAGGATGCCGTAAACAGAGCCGATGACCTCACACCTCCCTCCCGCCCTACGCCATTGTTCTGTGCTGCCGCACCCCCCTCTCATGCCCCACGTAATGAGGACATTTTTTCTCATTGAGGCTTAATGACATTCTGACAGTGTGCCTGTCGCTCAGAGACCCCTGGATTCAGCCAGGCAATTTTACAGTGTATTCCTCAGTTTTTTCTGCTTCTGTAAGGGGAGTCTATTCACCGTCTGAATGAGTCAGGTAAATCCAATTCCAAAAAGCAATGGGATCTCAGACGAAGAGGAAATTACGGCTGGGAGAAGTGATGGTGGAATGGATTGAGACCCCTTAAAATTGGGCCCTGGCCCACACAATGCAGGACACCACTTTTACCACTTCTATTAAATGCGTTTTTATAATTGATTCCCTCAGCAGCACAAAAGCAGGGCATTGAAAAGGCTGTCATTTGTGTCTCTTTGTGTTGTACACGGATGAGGTCATTCCCTCGAGAATGCCGGTGTTGACCTTAGAGTCAAACCTCAAGGACACTGATGTGAGAGACAGGACCACACACACAAAAAGCTAAAGATACAAAATTAACCACAGTTAGTGATATAAATTTGCTGCTCTATTTTTTGTTTCCAGTCTGCTTGTTATGAAAATCCACTGCACATTCTTCATCTATTTCAAGCATTTCCCGATTCATTTGGTTGTCCATCAGGATCAAATGACACAGTCATCTAGTTTGCATATCTTTCTGATTCAGTGTGTTCATTGTTGCCTTGCAACACCTGTGATGATATTAAATATTTGTCAACTTGTGGGCTGGAAATGTTCAATTCTGCAAACCGTGTGTTTTCGCCCCTATTGTCAATAAACAAAAGCCCACTGATTCTGACCTGGAATGTGATCCAACCAGCTGCAAGCGCTTCTGAATCTACTTTTTTCCCCATTCTGCTCTTTCAGAGTGGCTGAAGCTTTAATCATGCTCCTGTGCTCTAGTGAATTCCTGAGTAATGTTTCTTATTATAGGCTGGACAGAGAGAAATTTAGACATTTTCACCTCTGTAACTATAGGAGCTTAGATACATAAGGGTTTTTTTTCCCTTAAATTCTTTGCAGATGCCTGGCTTGTGTCTCTCTTTGTGGTTTATTTGACGGCATCACTCTGATTTAGCATAGGGAACAGGACAGAAGAAAACTAAAGGGAAACCAAAAAGGAATGTGTCATGAACTAACATAAAAAAGTCTTAAAGGGATAGTTCATCCAAAATGAAAATTCTGTCATTAATTGCTCACCCTCATGTCTTTCCAAAACTGTAAGACCTTTGGAACACAAATTAAGATATTTTTGATGAAATCTGAGAGCTTTCTAACCCTGTGTAGACAGCAAGTGAACTGACATGTTCAAGACCCAGAAAGGTAGTAAGGACATTGTTATAAATAGTCCATGTGACATTAGTGGTTCAACCATAATTTTATAAAGCTACGAGAATACTTTTTGTGCGCAAAGAAAACAAAAGACAAACACAGACAAAACTTACTACAGAAGTGTGAAGGGTTTTTAACCGCAATCATAATATTTGCATAGTAGTCACGTCTCACGCACTTTAATGCCCTTTGAATGGAGCATATACGCTCCTTTCGAACTGGAATCATGGCGGAATATCCTTTGATGTCCACTTCGCAGGGCACTTACTGTCGAACGGAACAAACTTCTCAAGCGATAAAAGAAACATACAAAATTTGCAGAGCGGGGTGTCATGAGGACCGGAATTAAGAACCGCTGCTCTAGCTGAATAACATGTATGCTAGTATGCTATTCCGAGTTCTGGCTGCAATACATCAGATTGTGCACAGGTCAGCTCTGATTAGTTTGTCTGGAACCAGAGTACGAGCATGCCATAGTGAGGCAACAGGTCAAGGTTTAAAAGATGGTTAGCATTTCTGTCTATTTCTCATCCACCTGGATAGAAAAAATCTTCTTTCTCTAATGATGCTATTCAAAAATATTTGTGTATTCACCCATTTTTACTTGCAACATACATTACAAATATATTTATTAACTGAATAATTGCTACTGACATGAATTGGAATACTAACAAAAAAAAATGTCTCTATGTATTATGGTTTTTTGCTTGTACTAATGTGACTTGAAATTATACTAAAACTTAAAATAACTGAGCAGCATCAGACCAAAATTTAAAGAACAATTTCGTCAAAAAAGTGAGCAACAACAATTTCATTGAGGAGCCACATGAGGCTGGTGATCCAAGGATTGAGTACCAAGGATATCGGCTTAGGTTTACATATTGTTTGTGTCAAGCTGGCTTTTATTTTTGCTCTGAACCTTTTACTTTATGCCACACTGAGTTTCACATAAAAAATCAATGATGTTTATACTGTAACTGTCCTTGCAACTCTGTTTCTTTCCTCATATATTTGTTTAATAGAATATCATATTGTGGCATTCATGGGATGTCACTGGTACAATCCTAGCATTTATTCTTTTTTTTTTGGATGAGTTATTTTGTGCAATATTGTGTATTAGTTTTAATAGACTTGAGCACTCTCTAAGAGGCTATTGAATAGACTCTCAACAGCTATTATCTGCCATTTAGACCTGCTGGCCACGTAATGTTATAGTCTATTATGTTGTATGGTGTTTCTTGGAGGTTATAGTACATTGAAGAATGATCATATGACTTTTTACATACGCCATGTGACCTGTAAATACGAAAAAAATGGTTCCATTGCAGTTTTGCGAATTATTTCTTTTTCGCATTACCTGAAAAACCACCTCATGCGAGCGTAAAAACTTTTTTGCGATATATGGGCAATTTTGCGAAATTGACGCGTTTCCATTAGGCTAATTTTCATTTCGCAATTTAAATTTGCGCAATTTGAAGGGTAATGGAAACGCGCCTAATGTCTTCACTACAGGCATAGGCGGAGCGTGTGCCTTCCCCTGGCCAGGGGTCTTGGGGCAAAAATGCCACTAAAGGCATTCATGGGATGTCACTGGTACAATCCTAGCATTTATTCTTTTTTTTTTGGATGAGTTATTTTGTGCAATATTGTGTATTAGTTTTAATAGACTTGAGCACTCTCTAAGAGGCTATTGAATAGACTCTCAACAGCTATTATCTGCCATTTAGACCTGCTGGCCACTTAATGTTATAGTCTATTATGGTGTATGATGTGGCCATTGCAGCAGTGGAGATATAGTGCAGAGCAGAATAAGTGTTTAGAAGGGAGCAGGGCAGCAAATATTATTGTCACAGATGAAAGATCATCTTTCAGGCCCGTGTGCAGAGTCAGGGTGCATCACCTGCCACATCAGCATAATTCAGGGCCTTTTCCTGATGGCGGTGTTTTCCTGTTAATCAGAGATGAAGGATTCTGCTGCTCAAAAACACTGTGTTTCAGCATGCTGTCTACAGGGAGGCTGAGGCCTTACAGAGTATTGTCTTAGGATGAAAAGTGGCCACAAAGGGGCTGCTAAATAGGGTACAAAGGGGCTAAAGGCACACCTTAAGAAAAAATTTGTTTTTCACTGCGCCAAAAATGTATAATTGCAGAAAAAAAAAATATACATTTGTATTAAACATTAATGGAGCAACAACTTTTGTGTGAAAATAAATCATGCAAGTCATTTATTTTGTTTAAAAATCTTTTTAATGTATGAGGTGGCAAGGGGGGCCTTTTACCCCACACACAGGGTAAAAGGCACACAGTATTGATAAAAATACTTCAGTATTTGCTAAATTAATGTTTTTTTTCTTTTTCTTTTTTAAATAATGTCTAAGTTAATACTTGTTCAAAACAATCACTTTAGCAAAGTTTGTACTATTTTCTGCTTATTTTGGAAAATAAAAGAATTAGTTTTTGTTCAATAAATATACTATCATTAAAATATGTTAATATAAAAATATATATTTTAAAATACAGAAACTTGCTCATGTTGCACCGTATTTCATTTTAGGCGTTTTTACAGTGTTGCGCATTATACCCAATCACACACGATTCTGTTGAGCTTAGGGTTGCAATGGCCATTCAGAGGCATTCAGATGAGTCATCGCTGAAACTCATCAGCTTTGTTGAATGCGGTAATATAAAAATATATATTTTAAAATACAGAAACAAAATAATTTTAAAAAGTAAAGATTCTGAAAGCATTGAAGGAGATCCCATAATAATTTAATATAGATTTACAGTAGTAACAAGAAATTCTATTTTTATTATATTATATGATTAATATCATGTTTTTAAATGATGGTTTCATTCTAAACATGGTGATTATCTCTGATATGGACACCCAACATAATATAGGATGTTTACCCTCTGAATCTAACCATGTAATGTCAACAAATGGAAAAGGCAGCCCTCTATTAATTATCATGTTAATTACTGTGCCTTTAGCCCCAACAGCAGGGGAGCTTTTTTACCCCAAATACCATACTTTTACGTATTCTTTCGTTATTTCAAAACTCCTTTAATTATCTTAAACAAAACTGAAAATCGTTAAGAAGACCTTTGTCTCAAAATATATGCCTTAATTTTAGCGATTTCATTTGCTACTTAAATCTACACCATTTAAAAAAAAACATAAAATATTAGATCAAGTAAGCACAGAATCAACTTTGCGCTGCTGCCCGCGATCGCGTCAAGGATCAGCCAAATATGCACATGCATCTTGAAAGCGAATGTTTTGGAAAGTGCTATGAACACGTTTTTGTGCCATCTAGTGGTTTAAAGGAAAACAATATCAAAGGTGCCTTTTTACCCCGGGGCGCCTTTAGCCCCGTTGTACCCTATACTGTCAATCATCGCGTTTCCATTACAGATTTGCACAAAACTTTGGTGATATTTTATAAATGTCGATAAAAAAGTATTGCGAAATGATGGCGTTTCCATTAACCAATGTTATGCGACTAAAACGTAACCTTTTGCCTCTCGCGATAAGTCATGGCAACGGATTTTGATGGGATTTTGGCTATATTTATTCAAAGGAGGCGTATGCATGTATCTTTACAGAAGCAGCACAGAGAGCCGCTTCAGAAACGTGCGTGGCACGGCTGGAATAAACCATAGACTGTATAAAAATATAAACACAAGCACTGAGTGGCCGCA
>NW_015649405.1:307784-309853 GCF_001515625.1 Sinocyclocheilus rhinocerous | reverse complement strand
AGAGAGCCGCTTCAGAAACGTGCGTGGCGCGGCTGGAATAAGCACAAGCATTGACTAGAGTGGCGCGCAATCAGCGTCAGTGGCCGTATCAGAGCCACACTGCACCGCAGACGTGTGCAGTGTAAATCGTCTAAGCATTAATGGTAGGGAAAGCCCCTTATACTGGAGAGCGGCCACGTAAGAAGTGTTTCTTGGATGTTATAGTACACTGAAGAATGATCATATGACTTTTTACATACGCCATGTGACCTGTAAATACGAAAAAAATGGTTCCATTGCAGTTTTGCGAATTATTTCTTTTTCGCATTACCTGAAAAACCACCTCATGCGAGCGTAAAAACTTTTTTGCGATATATGGGCAATTTTGCGAAATTGACGCGTTTCCATTAGGCTAATTTTCATTTCGCAATTTAAATTTGCGCAATTTGAAGGGTAATGGAAACGCGCCTAATGTCTTCACTACAGGCATAGGCGGAGCGTGTGCCTTCCCCTGGCCAGGGGTCTTGGGGCAAAAATGCCACTAAATTAGACAAAAATGCCCCTGCACAAACAAATTAAATCTATTACGTCTGTTGCACAAAGTGTAAATGAATAGAAAATGTCGACAGCACATTAAATTAAGATTTGCTCATGTTGCACCGTATTTCATTTTAGGCGTTTTTACAGTGTTGCGCATTATACCCAATCACACACGATTCTGTTGAGCTTAGGGTTGCAATGGCCATTCAGAGGCATTCAGATGAGTCATCGCTGAAACTCATCAGCTTTGTTGAATGCGGTCACGTTCGATGACTGAATTACGCAAATTCTCTCATCATAAACAACAAAGCATGAAAAAGATGCTCGTACAATGTAAGTAGGGGATTCATTTCATCGCTGAAACTCATCAGCTTTGTTGAATGCGGTCACGTTCGATGACTGAATTACGCAAATTCTCTCATCATAAACAAAGCATGAAAAAGATGCTCGTACAATGTAAGTAGGGGAAGCACAGAATCAACTTTGCGCTGCTGCCCGCGATCGCGTCAAGGATCAGCCAAATATGCACATGCATCTTGAAAGCGAATGTTTTGGAAAGTGCTATGAACACGTTTTTGTGCCATCTAGTGGTTTAAAGGAAAACAATATCAAAGGTGCCTTTTTACCCCGGGGCGCCTTTAGCCCCGTTGTACCCTATACTGTCAATCATCGCGTTTCCATTACAGATTTGCACTAGAAAATGTCGACAGCGCATTAAATTAAGATTTGCTCATGTTGCACCGTATTTCATTTTAGGCGTTTTTACAGTGTTGCGCATTATACCCAATCACACACGATTCTGTTGAGCTTAGGGTTGCAATGGCCATTCAGAGGCATTCAGATGAGTCATCGCTGAAACTCATCAGCTTTGTTGAATGCGGTCACGTTCGATGACTGAATTACGCAAATTCTCTCATCATAAACAACAAAGCATGAAAAAGATGCTCGTACAATGTAAGTAGGGGATTCATTTCACAGTGTAGACAGCTTCAGTGATTATAACGATAGTTTTGTTTTTTGAGAGTGCGATAGATCAAAGTTAATGAAAATGTAACTGTACATAATTTATTCGCCGTTTGATTGAATAACCGTGGGAAGGAAACGTTATATAATTATCAATTTCTAATGTTTTAATTAAATTGTAATCACATTAAATACAAATTCAGTCCGATTAAACATATTTTATTAGCTTACATGACACCCGTGTCTGGTTTTTGCCTAAAAAGACAGGTTTATGATGATTATGAAGATTTGGCTGCTTTTAGCCTTACCCTGGAGTCAGAGGCGTCATGCCCATTCAAAGTGAGAGGGCACGTGCCCCCTCAGATTTTTGAGCCAAGTGGATTTTGAATGCAGCTTCCAAAAGACAAAAAATAGCCGATTAATATCTTCTATATTTAATACAACCACACAGAACGTCCAGTCCGTCATATCATCAGCTGCTAAATTCAAATCTGCGTTTGCTGGCTGGTATGGAGACAGATCAGCCTCAGAAATAACACATTTGCAAAACAAAATTCATAAATGCACAGCACAATTTACATTTACAA
>NW_015649405.1:298985-306443 GCF_001515625.1 Sinocyclocheilus rhinocerous | reverse complement strand
GGGGGCACGTGCCCCCTCAGATTTTTGAGCCAAGTGGATTTTGAATGCAGCTTCCAAAAGACAAAAAATAGCCGATTAATATCTTCTATATTTAATACAACCACACAGAACGTCCAGTCCGTCATATCATCAGCTGCTAAATTCAAATCTGCGTTCGCTGGCTGGCGCTGAGACAGAGAGACAGAGCGTTTTTACAGAACTGCGCATTATAACCAATCACACACGATGCTGTTGAGCTTATGAATGCAATGGCCAATCAGAGGTATTCATCGCTAAAATGCCGGGGTTTTCTTCACTCGCTCGCTGACTGAATACCTCTTTCTGGCAAATTCTCTTGTCAGAAACAACAAAGTGCAAATGTGAGTACGAATCTGTAAGATATTAATTTCATAGTGTAAACAGCTTCAGTGATTTTAATGGAAGTTTTTGAGAGTGCTTGAACTAGACTGTCAGTGAAAATGTTCTTTGCTCTCTTTCTGTACAATGAAAGTTTTATGATTAGTAGCCTAACTTGCAATGTTTTATTCACATTAACTTTCAATGTTAAAATCACATTAAATATAAACTCGTATTAAAAATATGTTATGGCATGACACCCATATCTGTTAATTTAATAAACAGACAGGTTTTTAGTAGATTACATTATTAGGTTACTTTGACCATTGCCCACTATAGATCAACATAATCTATAAAGGTGAGAATCAAGATATTTCATGATAATTCAGTTAATGCGTTTGTGAATGTTTCGAATAAAAAGGAAAAACTAAATAAAACATAAATGCTGTTGTGTCAGCACAGCACCCCCCATCCCCCCCAACTCGTGCCTCCTCAAAAATAATGAGTGCATGATGCCCCTGCCTGGAGTTGGTTCACCCTCCGCCTATGACTACAGCGTAAGAAATTACAACAGTTGTGTAGGCTATTGCATATCCTGTGTTGTTTTTAAATCGCTTAAAGGAATAGCTCACCCAAAAATGGTGAAAATGTACTCACCCTTAGGTCATCCAAGATGTAGATGAGTTTGTTTCTTTATCAGAACAGATTTGGAGAAATGTAGCAGTACATCACTTTCTCATCAATGGATCCTCTGCAGTGAATGGGTGCCATCAGAATGAGAGTTCAAACAGCTGATAAAAACATATCAATAATCCTAAAGTATTCCAAACCACTCCAGTCAATCAATTATGTATTGTGAAGTGAAAAACTGCATGTTTGTAAAAACTAATCCATGAAGGGGTTTAAAATGTTTAGCAAATTTTCATTTTTTTGGGTGAACTATTGCTTTGAGTGAAATGCACCTGTTTAAAGTGAAATATTTTAACTTGCTATAGACCTTATGCGTCAGAGAAACAAGAGCACAGCTATCTTTAGAATTTTGTCTCGGAACTTCAGTTTTTGCGGTAGCTCTGTAGCATAACTTTTAAAGCGTAAATAGCTGGTGAAGTGGATTTACATATTGTAGAGTTAACGAAAGTTATCATGTGCATTGTAATGTTCGAGTAGATGTCATAACAAATGTCAGTGCCGTGAAGATTTTACAATGAGCGGCAGCGCTGAAAAGGGGCGGAGCTGCATAAGGCCTATTTTAGTGTTTTTAATGACATACTACACTACAAAAAAGGTTTTTAATTGGTGATGTGATGTTTTGTTATGCAGTAGATATTGATAAGCTTAAGATAGCCTATAGCTGTTAGTTATACAGTAGTGTTAAGATAGTGTCAATTGCTGTAATAATGTATCTAGAACTTGGCTGTTTTTGAATGCCTTTTATAAAAATGTAGTAGTGTAGTTAATTAGACTTGATGTACACATTTTTAACACTTATTTGACACTTGACTCCTTTTATGCTCTTTTTATGCTAAATTATTTTAAGTACTTTTTAAGGCAGTAAATGAATATAAGAGTAAATCAGGAGTCATCATACCTTTTAATAAAACATTGCTCAATAAAAGCACACTGATATAAAAATTCTTCATTGCCAAGTCATGCTGCTAGAAAGAAAGAAAATGTTTTTAGTGTTGTCTTATAAAGGGCCCTGGTATTTGAAATATGAAATCACCCTAGCATACATGTACTATTAAACTACACAGTAGAGGCTAAAGTAATTATTTCTATAATATGAACCTGTTCAAAACCTGTACTTCCCCTCCCCCCAAAGTGTGAGAACATTATGTTCATGTCCGGTGTTGCAATCATTTGCTAAAGTACTTCTAGAGATTTTTAATCAAAGGAATTCAAAAGAAAGCATCATGAAACGCTTTAATTTGAATAGTAATGGACCGGTCTAGGCAGAAGGCCAGCAAATCAAGTGGTTTAAAGGCTTGACAAACCAATTGTGCCATTTCACCAAGTCTCATTTTTAAATAGCGGTTAGGCAGATTGAGGTCAGCTGTTAAAGACTCCCGGTTACGAGAGTCAGTCATGTAAAAAAAATAATGTATTAATAATATGTAAGTGTTACATCTTCATTGCATTACAGTGAGAATTTGTAGGAATAATATGCTTAAAAACGGTTACGAGATCAATAATGTAAAAAAAAAAAAAAAAAAGAATGGAGGTCAGAAATGATCATGTTGTTGACCAGAAGAATAAGCAAGAAGGAAAAGAAGTGAAAGGACATATTCATTACAAAAAGGACACAAGCCTTGCAAGCACTATAGTATCTGTGTGAGATGCTCCTGAATGGAATATGATTTACTATCAGCATATTCGCTCTGTTTTAAAGTCATCTTAAAAAGAAGATATTTTGAAAAATGTTTCTGCTGTTTTTTTCCATACAATGAAAGTCAGCAATACTGAATGGACCCTGTTGACAAAATGCACTAACATCTTCTTTTGGGCTTCACAGAAGACAAAAACCACACAGTAAAGTAAAGTAAAGTTTGAAACAACATGACAGTACATAAATTATGGCATATCCCTAAAGTACTTTCCTGATGCAAAAGATGTTCCAAAAGGTACCTAATCTATTTTAGCTCAATTTTGAGGCAACATTTTATGAAAACGAATTCCACAATGCATTGCAACAAGACTGGTAAAAGAATCTAAGATGATTTGAGAAATGTACACAAATGTTTGGGGTTATTTATTTATTTGTTTGTTTGCATTTTGTATTTTTTTTGTATTTTGTATTTAGTATTCCAAGGTATAGGCCTACATTTTTACATTTCATGAGAATTGAACCCATGACATTAGCATTGTTTTTAAGCTACATGAACGTTTGCAAATCAGGTCTCTTATACTGAGCACTATTTGTGCAGTGTGCCTATGTAGAACATTTCCGATCAGCAAATTACAAGGCTACATAAGGTTTAAGATGCTTTTTTAATGTAGGAAGAGAGGCAGGTCACTTTATTTTGAAACAGAGTTACTGTCTTCTAACAGTGTGTTCTTTTGTCCACAGAGACTGACTGAAAGAGACTGAAATACAATGTCACATGCCTTTACACCCCTGGCTTTCATTAAAGCTCAGACAAGTGATTTTTTTTTCTTTCAAAGCCAATTATACAAATGGCCAGGGCTTCTTTTTCCCTCTGTGCTGAATTGAGCTTGCTTCATTACCTTTACCACAGTCAGAGTGAGCAGGTGTGGGTGCAGTGGAGGTGAACTCTTGAGTCCATTCAGACATCAATAATCAGTCTGTGCAAGCGCTTTATAGCTTCAGTGATCTTAAGCGTGCAAGTCAGGGTTATTATAGTAAACTAAACCTAAAACTAAAACCATAAAAAAAAAAATTTTATAACATAAAAATACATTTTTGTTACTTGAAATAAGCATTACTGAAACGATAATAATAAACATTACACAAAAGGAAAATATTTAATAACCTTTCCCGATCCCCCAACCCCCACTTTGCATCCTGTCATGACACTGTCCTATCTAAAAATAAAAGGCAAAAATGCCAAAAATAAATCTTTATTGTTTAATCTGATGTAATAAAATGACTCATTTTAAAACTGAAATAAAAAATAATACAAATGGCAAAAACACACATCTAAATTATTAAAAACAAAAAGAAAACAGAAAATAAAACATAGTGAAAGATATCAATAAAAAGTATAATAGTAACTCAGTAAAATAACACTGGTGCACGTGAAGATCCAAACATATTGCTTTCATTTGTGGTTTTGCTACAGCCTCCAGCCAATATAAGGTAAGTGTGAAATGAATAAAAAGTATAAATTATTTTAATGATGGTTTTATTTTAATTTTCTTGCAAATTTCCATTTTTCTACTTCTGAGCAAAGAATTACCTTCCCTCCTTTGGGTTAAATATATCATCTGGCTGTTTGGAATAGATTGTGTATGTTCCATGAAAAATGACAGGATAAAAATAGAATCTTGTGAGACCCCCACATCTGTGTTAAAGGGATCAAGCGAAACCATTACAGACATCAATTTCATATCCTGCTTTTCCTGCAGGAGATCCACTGGGGCACGTGGGCATTTGGTGAGAATGGATTTCTGCTCTGCGGCGGGACTCCCCCAGAGGCGACGTGAAGCCTTCATATTCTCGGTTGCGTTTCTCTGGCTGTGTATTGATGGATGTTTGTCACTTTCACCTGCCTTTGATGTGCAGTTTTGGGGCTAGTTTTGAGTAGATTGGAAGGGCAGACTCAAGGGGATGAGTGTGTGAGAGTGTGTGTGTGTGTGTGTGTGTTGCCTGTCACACTCAATAGATGATCATCCTCTGACAATATGGCATTTGCTGCCGAGGACTAGGTGTTTTTCTCACCAGAGTAGTGCATTTAAAATAAATTATTTACAATTTGCATGATGTGTGGATTAAAGAGTGGTTCTCAGTGTTTGCCACTGCCATTATCATATATTTGTTTTGACATCGCTTTGGATAAATGAGTAAATTTATGTATTTCGATGCTTCATCAGTGTGTCTTTTATTCAATATTTAGAATGAACCAGGGGCGGAATTAGTGATTTGGCGGCCCTGTGTATTTGCACACATTTAAAAATTTAGCCTTGATGTTCCTTTTTTGTTGTGATGCTTGCTGCTGCATAATGGTGCCCCACAGTTGTGTCCAATGTTTCTACATTTTTCATGTACATGTTATAATGGCTCTCTTTCATGTTGTAGACCACGCAATAGCAATTGATTTACAGTTTCACAAAAACAAAATAAATTATAAAATGATAAACCTCACAATTGAGCCTTTAAACCATTTTTTAAGAAAAGAGAGTCGGAAGTATAAATTATGATATTAATTTAAAACAGTTAAGAGGGTGGATTTTTGCATTGGTCTGAACAAACACTGCAGATGGGATTATTGAAAATGTACTTTGATTCTCTGCCAGCAGGAGGCGCTTTTGGAGCATCAGAAATACAGCGGTTTCCCCGGTAACGGCTGTAAACAAAGCAGCGCTGCTCATTAACGCTACGTTATCAGATAAAATGAAAATGCCATCAAAACTTTTCTGAAGACAGTCGGTTCCCTTCAGAGATTAATTCATGTAAAAACTTGAATTAGTGAGAATGAGAAAAGTGTGAAAAAATATAGCCTATATTGAGGAGGAAAGTCCACTGATGACTGTGATGAGTTACCAGCGTAAGCCTGTTTGTCAAAGGCTGTCTAATTATAAACTTTAAAATACACTTATTTTAACTACAAATTTAAATGAAAATGAAAAAAAATGAAAAGGAAATTATACACGCATTTACACACCTAAGGATTATATCAACCAAACAAGTAACTGCGTATGCGTCCTCTACTTGTGTTCTTATAAGTAGCAGCATTTAAAACAATAAACATATAATACGCACTGTTGCTCAATATTTAGTTACAGCTTCAGATGCATGATATTTGCATTTGCTACAAGCAGGATACACGAGAAGTGTGTTCAGCTCAGACACGCAGACTGTTGTCGTGGTGATAAACACTGTAAACAGCAACTGTTCGCGTGTCTGTGCTTAATGCGCATCTCGCAGATGAAAAGCATTTTAGGGGGCCCTTGGCTTTTGGGGGCCCAAGGCGATTGCTTACCTTTGCCTAATGGGTAAGTCCACCTCTGGAATGAACAAATGAGGAATTTAGCATTAGCATAATTATTGATAAAATGTTTGAATGAAGACTCTTATGCTCAACAAGGCTGTATTTATTTAATCAGATGTACAGTAAATCAGTAATATTGGGGGAAACATATATTCCCATTTAAAATAACTATTTCTACTTTAAGTTTCTAAGTTTCTATTTTAATATATTTAAAATGTAATTTATTCCTGTCATGGCAAAACAGAATTTTCAGCAGCCACTCCTCAGTGTCCTCAGTGTCACATAATTCTTCAGAAATCATTCCATGCTGATTTGGTGCTTAAGGAACATTTCTTATTTTTATCAATGTTGAAGACAATTGTGCTGCTTAATATTTATTTGGAACCATAGTTTCTGTTCAGGATTCTTTGATGAATAGGAATGAAGTTTGACATAAAACTTTGATGAAGTTCAAAAGACAATGGGCCTCATTCATGAAACTTGCGTAAATATATGAGTAAATTCTGAGTAATTTGCGTATAAAACAGACCTTCCCGAAAACTCTCGTCCAGATTCAAAAACGCTTCATAAACGTCCGATTTGATAGTTAAACGTGTATGTTAATTAATTCCAATCATTCGTAAATAGAGCGTTCGTGCACGCTCATTCACAATTAGCATAATCCTATTTTAGCTATGAATTACAGCTAAGCAAATTGCGTGTCCAGGAACGCAGTGGAATATTCTGGTCTACTTTCTCAGGTTTGGCTCCAGTATATTGCATAAATGCAAAAAAAACTAGGACATATGCCTAACAATATATATTCAATAATGTGTGACCACCAAAGAGTTTTTAGCCAGCTGAAAAAATGTCAGGCGCTCTTCTTAAAACGACAAGCTGGTGGCCTTTGAGAACGCTTTGGTGGCACAGCGTTTTGCCAGCTGAGACGCTTTAGTTGCTATGGTATGGAATATTAATGGCGGCAATGTATTAGCCTACTAGTATCTCTTTTTTTTTTTAAAGAATTTGACTAAATATAATAAAGCTGTAACCAGTAATATTAGGTGCGTTCGAGATCGATTGCAATCTGACTAGAAGCAGTGCATGCCGGTTAGTAATTTTGTCCGACTTGAGACGGCGCCGACGCCACGTCACTGTCACGTGTGGCATCAAAGCACCGCGAGAGCATTTGAGGGCTGACTCAGCCGGCGCAGTTTCTCCAGAGCGGCTGCAGGAGCGTTGATGACGACAAAGCCATTTCACGATTGGCCAGATTCACCACATGACAACTATCACGTGTGTTTCGGGTTTATTCTAACCTTTTCAATTCCAATAATAGCCACAAATCTGTGTTTTTAGAACAGTAAAAGCTTTTTTTGTAGTCGCAATGTTATATTGAGTCACGTTTATCATAAAACACTGATGAAAGCATATATTCCCCCACTTTATTAGTATTTAAATAGTATATATTTAC
>NW_015649405.1:295524-298571 GCF_001515625.1 Sinocyclocheilus rhinocerous | reverse complement strand
GTATTTATTCATCTTTGTTTACATTAGTTAATACAAATACAGTTGTTCATTGTTAGTTCATAGTGCATAAACTAATGTTAACAACACACAACTTTTGATTTTAATAATGCATTAGTAAATGTTGAAATTAATATTAACTAAGATTAATAAATGCTGTAGAAGTAGGCTATTGTTTATTCGTAGTTCATGTTAACTAAAGTAGTTAACTAATGAAACCTTAAACTGTTTCCAAAATATTGTTAACAATTATATTAATAAAAGACAAAATAGAATTATATTTGTTCTCTTTTTTATGTAATATTTATATATAAATATATATTTATATATAAAACTGCCTCCTCATT
The DNA here is from genome assembly GCF_001515625.1 of Sinocyclocheilus rhinocerous. Taxonomy (NCBI): domain Eukaryota; kingdom Metazoa; phylum Chordata; class Actinopteri; order Cypriniformes; family Cyprinidae; genus Sinocyclocheilus; species Sinocyclocheilus rhinocerous. The sequence goes on along the minus strand of NW_015649405.1, from coordinate 298,227 downwards.
TTAAAACACCACTGAGATAGAGATAGAGATCTTTATGAAGGTCACATTAAAACTGTCTGGGAAATTATCATACCAATATCAAGAATAATACAAATAACATAAAAGTAGCCTATAAATATCACTTGTGGACAGAGTATTTTTATTGTGTGTCATTTTAAATTTTGTCAAATTATGCAAAACGTTTGAAAAAATGTAATTGTGTGTTTTTAAAAATATATAAACATAAAATTCTAGCTGTGAAATTAAACAAAGTGTCACGCTTACACTGTCTGAGGAACGATGGAAGGAAACACAGGAAGGACTACGGGGGGCAAAACAGGTACAAAATCTGACAAAGTGAGTCGGTTATTTTAATCCAAAAATAATCCAATACTTTTGCTGTGTTGGCCAGGCTAAACATTTAATCTCTAAACTTTAGCCATAAACCACCAGACACCCTGCTCTCTGGAGATGGCTTTCAGCCATTTAAAAATATCGTTTGACCACTACTCATAATGACACCTGGGTTTTTAATATGACCTGTTTATGAACGTCACCAGTCAAAAACTAGTCAGAAGGACAAAGAGAGAGAGATAGGAAGAAAATAACACTATCAAACGCTGTCTCTCTTCTTATTAGAATAAAAAAAAATGAAGTGTGTCATCTGCTGATTGCATTTTTCAACTCCATTCTGACAGACATCAGTCAGAAAGCAATCATTTCCTTCATTACGACAAGATTCTCATCATAACATCTCTCTTTCTCATGCAGAGGCCTTATTTACAGATGACAGGCAGCTCATTTATGACTAGCTGCCTTTGAGCCCATCACAATGGCCTTGGGGGCGAAAAGAAACAGATAAGCCTGTTTTGACTAATACTCCTCATTCCGTCTCTAATGACCCCGGCATATTTTTGCTTTATGGGTTTTTTGTGAGGCCTTTTTCAGATGTTGGGTTTGGGCATGGCCATTTTTTATATTTACAAACCATATTTCAGCACACCATATCCCATTACACCTAATACTCTCTGCAGTCTTATTCACATGAACTTCCCTCACTGTGTATTAAATTTGTGTTCATCAGAATGTACTGTGCAGCCCACAGTCAGCATAGCGTCGATAATGACGTGGATATGCGTTTTTCTCAGTGAGACTGAAATATTCTGAGAATGGCACTGCAATTCTATAAGGCGATCCTGCTGTTTCGCTGATATATCTTGCTTTTGTCTACCTGCTTAGCCTTGAGACTATATTCATTTCCTTGCTACTCATTCCATGAGACATTTGTCTTTTTCTTGTCCTTCTGTTGGAGATTTATTCCATTAATAATTCATTACAGTCCGTGGACTTCACAAGACCTTCTCCAGTCTTTAGTCAGGTTGAGAGGGGCGAACACAGTGTCCTCTTTGAAATCACAGATTATGTGACCTGTCTGCTTGGTGACATGGCAGGGGTTTTATGTCTAGTAGTTAAACAGCAAATAAAGGCTCTATAATTTAACTTGTGAAGAGTGAATCATATATAGGAGGAGGTATCATAAGTTCTCAGTGGAAGTGAAATGGTTTTGCATATGTTTCATTAGGCTAATTAAAGAAACATCACTTGAAATTAACAATGCTCCAGTAATTATGTGTAAGTGACCAATAATTCCAGATATATAATTGTGTGGAGGACAAAATAGCAAGTGTAACCCCTTTTCGTTTAGGGCAAAATCAATGTTAGTAATCAATATGAACATGTTAATTATACTGTGGATTAAGGCTTAGGAAATACTACTTATTCCTCTTGCTTTATTTACATAATTACAATGGTATGTGGTGTGTAAAATTTTCAAAAATCTCTAGTCTCTGAACGTGCAAAATCAAAGGTTTCACATTAACATTGTCTTATCATACCGACTGTTTGAACTCTCCTTCTGATGGCATTGATCTAATGGTGAGCAAGTGAAATAATGCTAAATTTGTCCAAATCTGTTCAGATGAAGAAGCAAACTCATCTACATCTTGGATGGCCTGAGGGTGTGTACATTTTCAACACAGTTTTCAAACATTTTTGGATGAACTATTCTTTTAAGCATGTTGTTGTTTTCTCACTTGAGTATAACTACAGCCTTCACCACAATCAGTTCAAATCAAATTTCCTCCACAGTCTGTCCTGGGTGATCTTTGTCACAGCAGCTACATTTAACACCTCAGCAGAGAAAGATTTAGAAGATTGGATTTCTTTAAATAGAATTTGTTTTTTGCTTTTAATTTTTCTGAAATTAAGCCATTAATAACAAGGCACTCTCAGGTTTGCTCTTACTGTATGTTATTTTACAGCAGATTAAAGACAGACACAGCTATTGGTTGAATAATGCAGTAGAAGCAATGATGCACATTTATGAGGGCAAGACCTCTGTACACGTGACTTTTGTCAAAAGGGAAAAACAAACTGGTGAATACTAGTTTGTCCATTGTCCTAATGCCAAATGGTGTGAAACAAATTACATTTTTGCACCTTTGAAGGGCACTGCGATAAGGGACACTATACTGCTGATCCAATGAAAGTCTGCAACTGAATCGCTTCATAAAGGGCCCTTCTACACGAAAGTATACATGCCATGGTCACTTCTAGGAAGTAATTGTAATTGTAGCCATTTATATCCACATAAGTGGCCTTGTGATTCATTTTGACACCTCAGGGAATTTCAGTAGATTTTTTTAAATGTTCAATTGCCCAAAT